>NC_054701.1:80441448-80538948 GCF_016097555.1 Gigantopelta aegis
ATACAGTCGTTAAAAAGTCTCTGTTGGTCGACATCATCTTAACGATTGTAGCAAACTCAAGATAATCGCTTTAAGGTACATACCAATGACTGAAACAGTTTGCTTTGTTTAACGACACCACTAGAATACATTGGTGTATTAACCATGGGCTAAGCATTTGGTAATTTTGACATATAGTCTCAGAGAGGACACCTGCTACCTTTTTGTATTAGTAAGAAGGGATATTCTATATGCACCATCCCACAGACAGGATAGCACATGCCACCGCCTTTGATATACCAGTTGTGGTGTACTAGTTGGAACGAGAAATAGCCCAATGGGCCCACCGATGGGATCAATGCCTAACCGACCGCGCATCAAGCGAACGCTTTACTACTGGGCTACGTCCACTCGCCAAATGACTGCAATACAATTGCCAGGTGATTGCAGAGTTCACAAAACTGATGGCCATTCTTGTAACATGTTGTTGTTTTTCTGTATGAACGTCATTCATAAATTGAAAAAAAACGTTTATTTGTGTTCAATTTTGTTTAACCAAACACGTCGTTTTCATTAAAAATAGTCTAATGGTTTATACTATATTTACTTCGTTACGTGTTTTTCTATCTAGTTTCCTTCAAAATCCTGTTGTATAAAATACTTAATCTTTTCCAATTTGATTGTCATCGAAATACATTTGTATGTAAATTGTATATGTACACACAGGTATATCTTATTAGTATATTATAATTATGTAATTGTCGCCATTAGTATTATATTATATACTCTTCAAAAAAGTAGGGGAACCTGAAATATTAATGTTAATATCAACTATTAGACCGAACATACGTTCTGACCACAGATATCCTAGTAAAGCACGTTCAGGTCTGTTTATCAACACACCGAAACACATTCCATAGTTTGCACGTGCATCACGCAGTTGCCCCGTACACGTGCGTGTGTTGTCATTCTCAATTATGACAATTTCCAGGAAGGTCGATTAATCACTGTGGAACATTATTTCTGTCAATCGTTTTCATTCTGTTGATCATACAGTTGTTATTGTTTTGTTGTTAGTCATTTTTATTGTTTGAATTTGTGATTTACTGATAAAAAACATTAAATTTCAAATTTCACTTCTGACCCCAATCGTCCTTCGAGATCTTTGGTGGTCATAAAACCTACTGTAATACTGAACTGCCGGTTGCAATGTTTGCCAAATTAATTCACTATTATCATATAACCATTCCCCACGGCTAATATACCTTACAATTTTGGCAACTGTAAATTCTTATTAGAGTTTTCCTACTTTTTTTGAAGAGTATATGTATATAGAAGAGGGCTTAGTAAGTTGACAAACATGTGCCCAATCATTTTGTTGTTTACGCAGTAAAATATGTGTTCAATCAATTAGTCATAATAATATTGTTTATACTAAGATGCTGACGTTAAACATTGGATGATCACGAGGTGGACCTATACGAAAAATAAAATATATGCCAAGTGATAACCACCAAGTTCACAAATTAAACAAGGTGGCGGTTCCTACTACAACTGGATTAATGTCTCACTACACAGATACCATCTGCCATTGAAATCCATGTTAAATTGTCCAACTTCAAATGACGATTGCCAATAGAACGGGTTCTCGTTGGTACTAACAACATAGAATATTGCGAACATACATTATATAAGCAGGGGCGAGACGTAGCCCAGTGGTAAAGCGCTCGCTTGATGCACGGTTGTTTTGGGATCGATGCCAGTCAGTAGGCCCATTGGGCTATTTTTCGCTCCAGCCAGTGCACCACGACTATTACATCAAAGGCCGTGGTATGTGCTCTCATGTCTGTGGAATGGTGCATATAAAAGATCCCTTGCTGCTAATCGAAAAGAGTAGCCCATGAAGTGGCGACAGCGGGTTTCCTCCCTCAATATCTGTGTGATTCATAACCATATGTCCGACGCCATATAACCGTAAATAAAATGTGTTGAGTGCGTCCTTAAATAAAACATTTCCTTCCTTCATTTTATAAGCATTTATTTTCACTTCAAAATTGAAAACCTTTCCGTCTCAGTTTTTTGCTATATTACCACATATGGCTGTTGTACAGGTCCCAACAGGTGGTTCGTTAATCGATTCACTCCGGTTGTCTCTTCCGCTATACACCCATGTTCCAAAACGTCTATGCACACTATTACAAAATAGCTTGGGCAAAATACAGCCAGAAGGCGTACCATTAAACATGTAAATTGTTTTAATTCTTCCCTAATTCCTAGAAGTGAATAGTGGATGAATGAACTCTCATACTATTAGAGTGAATCCAGGACCCCGGATTTCCCTTTCTAGGCACCACCATGAAATAATCTCCCCTTTTGCATCAATGCCTGTATTAGGTCCATTTCAGCGAAGCACACTCTTATTACAGCGATGTTAAGTGGAGGAGAGTGGAGCGAATATGCGTGAATCAAGAATATAATAAATGAAGATTTCGATATATCTGTCTACATGTATTGTAAACATATAAATATTTAGTCACATATCTTTGCCTTCAAACTTCCCTAACAACAAACATCCCATGGATAGGGAACAGGAAGCACTACCCCCCAACTCTGAAGATGGGTAAATTATTTAATGACCGCGTAACCCATTTATCACCCTGCATCCAGGAAGTCTTAGCAAGAATTTAAAGTTTGTAAAACTATGTTTTCTATTTTGTTGACACTTCCTGCTTTTCAGGGTCATACATGTTTTGCGCTGACACCAAATAATCTGAAATGTGAAAGTTATTGCATAGCTAATATTACGTAGCCGGTAGTCCAGTGGTAAAGCGCTCACCTGACGCGAAGTATCGATATTTATTGCACATGCTACTTCAATGGGTTTTTTAAATATTTTTTAAATGAACAACTATGCTGGAATGGGCCTATATACGGTGTAACGTAAATAAATTATTTGTCTCTTTCAGCACATATCAGGCCTGTAGGAACCGGGAGGGGGAGAAGATCATATGACCCCAGTTTAGACGCAAAACACTTAACTTTCTGTTTTGTTTATGATGAAAAAAACTATATATTTGCTTGTCCCAACTCCCTACCCCTACCCCCTCAACTATAACATGTGCACCCCACTTCATATTGGAGGACAGCTGGGATTTTTAATTCTCCCCATATGTGAATGCATCGAACTGCTATATATATTCATTCACAACAGTCTGAGAGGAAATAAAGTCCGTGGACAACGCTTCATCGCGGAAGTAGAACAGGGGTCGTGCGTGGGTGGGTGGCGTTTTCCGCGCCGACGTAGAACAGGGCAAGCGGGTTGAGAGGGGAAAAGGGAGCCAAGTGGGTGCGGTTATTTTCCACATAGAAGTAGCACAATGATTGAAGGTGTGTGCGTGTAGGGTAGAAGCATTAACACATTTCTGATATTCGTGGCATTTCGTCAGTGAGTCATTTCAAATATATCAAGCTGCTAGCAGATGTGTGTCAGTGATATTTTGATTGGGTGAGTGAAACGTTACGTGGAAACAGGATTGCGTCGGTTTTAGCCAGAAAAGAAAGAAAATCAATCAAGGCTACTTAATATAACACGTTGAATTGAATGTTTTAGTAGATGTGGTGTTCAGTTTTGTAGTTTAAACTTTTACCTTCACACCCACCACAACCCCATCTCGCACAATCAAAGAAAAAATCGACCTCCCTCATTACATTGTTCAGGTAACCAGGATGATAAGGCAATAATTGTCTGTTGTGGTGAGACAATGCATCAATAATTGTTTCACTGGCATCACTTTTATTTCAACGTCGCCCTTGCTTTGGTACCAGGTGACAACAAATATATATTATATACTTCGCTGACAGGTGTACTGAAAAGAATGAGAACTTTGTGCACTCTAAAATGCTTGAAGCTGTGAGTATTAATCACAATGAAGAAGGGGTATCACTGCTGAGACACAGGGCAGTCTAAACTGATATATATGAGTTAGCCATTGCTGTAACCTTTGGTAGGACTTCTGTATCTTGAATAAGAAAACCATGCTAACTACTGCTTTACTGTTTGGAGTAACACTGTGGTTCTGGCTAATTCAACAAGTGCATTGCGGTGCAGGTATGTTTGAGCTATACATACACACACACACACACGCACGCACACACACACACACACACACATATAGACACACAACACACACACACACACACACACACACACACACACACACACACACACACTAATAGAGCGATATTTTGGAAATTTTAAATTTATGAATTTTTACTAAATATTTTTAAAATGTAAATAGAAATTTTTAATGTCTTATCTTCTCCTAGAATTTAGATCCAATAGTTCTGAACTTGGAACTATGATTCTCTGAGGAAGTCTTTACAAACTAATATAGATGAAATTTTGGAAATGTTGACTGTGAATTTTTATTAAATTTAACAATTTTAAATATAAATTTAACACTGAAACTTCAAACGTCTAGCTTTTTCTAGAGGTTAGATTGCATTGCGTCGAAACTTAGAGCTTAGTCATTCTCATGGACAGTCTTCATAAACTAATACAGAGATATTTTGGAAATTTAGAATGTCTGAATTTTTATTCAATTTTTAAAATTTTAAATAGAAATTTAAAATTTAAAAGTCCATCTTCTCCTATGATTTTGATCGAATATTAATTATGATTATCTGGAGCAGTCTTCGTAAACTAATATAGAAATATGTTAGAATCTTACAATTTTTATTAAATTTAAAACATTTTTAAATACAAATGTAACATTGAACATTTTCAAAATCTATTTTCTCCTACAGATCCACTATGACATTCATCAGTGGAGCTTTTCTAATACCGATTTGTCTTGTGTCTGTCTGTTCGGCATCTGTCTTCTTGTAGAATTTGTATTGGATTCGGCGGGACGTAGCCCAGTGGCAAAGCGCTCGCTCGATATGCGTCAGTGGGCCCATTGGGCTATTCCTCGTTCCAGCCAGTGCACCACGACTGGTATATCAAAGGTCGTGATATGTGCTCTCCTGTCTGTAGAATGGTGCATATAAAAGATCCCTTGCTGCTAATCGAAAGGAGTAGCCCATGAAGTGGCGACAGATTTCCTCCCTCAATATTTGTGTGGTCCTTAACCATATGTCCGACGCCATATGACCGTAAATAAAATGTGTTGAGTGCGTCATTAAATAAAACATTTCCTTCCTTGTATTGGATTGTTCTGAAACTTGGCACAACGATCCTCTAGGGCATTCTCCACAAATTATTAGAGATATATTTTGGAAATTTAGAATTTTTCAATTTTTAGTAAACAATTTTCTGCTGAAAAAAAAGAAGAAGATAATTAAATGGTGGTGCACTATGTACATTCATTTACCATTTTCTTTTTCAGGAAATAAGTGGGCATATTCTCATAATGATCTAGGTTCGTACAATACACTTACTATACACATTATTATTTTAATAATAATAATAATAATAATAATAATAATTATTATTATTATTATTATTATTATTATTATTATTATTATTATAATAGTTGTTGTTGTTGTTGTTATCAACACTACTGTGATTCCAATTATCACAGTTATGGCCATCAAATTCCGTAATAGTTAAACATAATTTGTTATATATGATATAGAAGTAATTAGCATGGATTCTGTACACGTTCGGGATCATTCCATTTCATTTCAACTTATTTTCGTGCTTATATCCAATTAAGGTTCAAACAAACTGTCCTGGGCACACACCTCAGCTATTTGGGCTATATGTCCAGGACAGTGGATTAGTTGTTAATTGTTAGTCGTTAGTGAGAGAGAAGAGGGTGTAGTGGTCTTTCCCCTACCCATAGAATCGTTAAAAGGATCGATCCCCGTCGGTGGACCCATTGGGCTATTTTTTATCCCAGCCACTGCACCACGACTTGTATATCAAAGGTATGTGTTGTCCTGTCTGTGGCAAGTTACATATAAAAGATCTTTCTTTGATGACTACGTCTCAGAATTACCAAATGTTTGACATCTAATAGCCGATGATTAATTAATCAATGTTCTCTTTAAAAACAACTTTAACTTTCACCCCACCTCCACCCCGTTTTAGAATATTCGTTGTCATTTTGTGAGCTGGATATGTAGTGTTTTATTCTTCAATTATACTTTGCCTGTTTTGAGCAGGACCGGAAAACTGGCCATTAGTCTTTCCGACTTGTGGAGGTGACCGACAGTCTCCAGTCGAAGTTGTATCTGAGCTGGTGGAACCAGGCAGAGGCCTAACCGACTTCAACCTCAGTGAACTGAACAACACCAATGGCGTGTCGATGGTTATAGCGAATACTGGTGGATATACGGGTAAGGCGCAAATACGAACGTATACTTAATTTGCAATGCGTAATCCGTAGCAATAATTGTTTAATCAAACATGTTGAGTAGATTCCATCTATGCGTCTCCGTACACGTGTGCGTATCTATGCATTATTACGTGTATAAATATATGGATTATGGATGCATGGAGTTTGCGCCAAATACAACAAAAGTACACAAACACTGCGGACAAAATCCAGTGCAATAAACAACACTCCCTCTTCAAAAAAAGACAAAGAAAACACGACAGAAATAAAACACCACCATTACCTGCAACAACGACAAACTAACAACAAAGTTCTAACTAACTAATCGATTCATTAAATGTATTGATGTTTGAATTAATGGACACAACTCGTGCGCTTGAACCATGTGGCCAGATAATCGTACCAAGTCCCGTACTCGAGTACAACCAAATACAATGCAATACAAAGTTACTTCCCTTTTTATTCTTTGGTGCAAAATGTTTTTTACCTGTGTTTTGATTTTTACATATATATTCCAATATCGAAAGCAGAATGCGGTAGGCTCTTGTTGTTTTTCGTTTTTTTTTTGTTTTTTTTTCGTTTCAAGCAATTCCATTGGGTGTGTTTATTTATTTTTTTAAATATCGTTTTATATTAAAAACATTGTTTTATCCCAATGCCCTCTGTTTTTGTTCTCCTTTGAATTCCATTTTATGTCTTGCCGATCTAGCAACTCATTTTTTTTTTTTTTTTTTTTTTTTGCTGTTGACCTCCACACCCCAATCATTGTGTATAGAAAACGGATCCAGTCATTTGAAATCGTTGCCTCATCCACCCAATCATACTCTGACTGACATTAAAGTGCCTCGCGACTTCTCGTTGACCGTGTTAAACCTGTGTCCGACCTACTCCATTGCCCTTCTCAACATTAGACAAAACACGACACATTTGCAACTGAAGTGTGCGTGAATATGTGAATGGCAATCATGCACACTTTAATACCCATGGTGAGAACGCATTGCACGGGTACAATATACAGAATTTCAGACATAGTGCGTTGAGACAACCCATTTGTTGGGGTGAGAGTAGGTGCATTTGTTTGCATAACTTTTACCATTTTGTTGTGGCCTCTAACCAAAGTACCATTACACATATTGAAATCCAAACGCGACATAGGAAACTTCACTTTGGACCTAATCCACGAAGGCCATACATTCCTTCTTCAATAATTAGTGTGTTGGACGGGCAACGTTAACATGTGTAGTACTAACAATATGAGTGACACTTCAATGGTGACGTTGAATTTATTTATATATATATATATATATATCGTTAAAAAGTGTATGTTTTTCTCTACATGACAGGCTTGTTTCGTGAGAGAGTTGAATTATTGCTCTCACTCATCAGATGTAGATTTAATTACACCGTCAATATATATATATAGAGAGAGAGAGAGAGAGAGAGAGAGAGAGAGAGAGAGAGAGAGAGAGAGAGAGAGAGAGAGAGAGAGAGAGAGAGAGAGAGAGAGACACACAGACAGACAGACAGATAGATTGGATGATATAGATAGATAGATAGATAGATAGATAGATAGATATGTAGCTATATAGCTAGATAGGTAAGATAGATAAGATAGACAGACAGACAGAGAGATAGATAGATAGATAGATAGATAGATAGATAGATAGATAGATAGATAGATAGATAGATAGATAGATAGATAAGATAGGATAGGATAGAATAGGATAGGATAGGATAGGATAGGATAGATACATACATACATACATACATACATATATATATAGACAGACACATAGATACATAGATAGATACATTGATAGATATAGTCAATATAACACATTGCATTTGTAGAAATAATCATATGGTCAATTTCCGTATTTGTGCCAAAACTATTCTTTGATTTATGTGATGTTGTTTGAATTCTACTTGAAATAAGGCAAATGTCAAGTGTCTACGACTGTTGAAACATTGTACTCTCTGTTTGCAGTTAAAATTATCGTCAGTGGCAGTCCTATTTACATTACCGGAGGAGGTCTGGAGGGACGCTACAGGCTGATACAATTTCACTATCACTGGGGGTTACAGAATCACCGAGGTTCAGAACACTGCATCGATGGAGGTTATTTTCCTATGGAGGTAACTTGATATCAATACATCATCGTCGTCGTCATCATCGTAGCCAACAGTATATGTCTCCGCTTCTTTCTCCCCTCTCTCTCTCTCTCTCTCTCTCTCTCTCTCTCTCTCTCTCTCTCTCTCTCTCTCTCTCTCTCTCTCTAGGTGCTTGCGTCGCAGGCTTGAACCACATTCATGGATCAGTTCAACTGATTGCTTTTTTCTCGTTCCAACCAGTACACCACTGGTAAATGGCCGTGGTATGTGTTTTATATATATACATAATACATTAACCATAATCCATCATATAGTTATATATTTATTATTTATCACATAATAATACATTGCAGTGCATTGTGGAGAGTGATTCGTAGATCTATTATAAATATAAATTATGAATTTTGCTGCTAATAAATAGTTACACAATGTTGTTAACTGCTTTACGTTATTAATGGACAGTAATTGTATTAATTTAAATAAGATGGTCGGGTATAATAGCATGGTTTAATATATTTGCCTCTCAGAGTACTATAAAATGGACAAAGTAATATGAAGTGGAGCGTGCATTACAACAGCTTGCTCTGAATGTGCACGTAAAGCCCTACGACCTGAACTGATGAAGTGGAACTCATCTTCAACTGCATGCATAAGGTAGCCATGATCAAACAAAACGTGTACCAGAATTAAACAGTGCTGCTAAAAATCGGCGTAAAATAAATATTCTAAAAAACAAGGTGCAGTAATACTTTTCAGATATTGAATGTTCTAGCTGTGAACTTGGTTATTTCTGAATCAAGTTTGTTTTAACTTTCAGATGCACATCGTTCTGTATAATGACAAGTACGCCGACTTCACTTCTGCTATACACAAGAATATGGGTATTGCTGTATTAGCATTCTTTTTCAAGGTAAGACGTTCCCATCTCGAAAGATACCGAGAACGTAAATAATTGTCAAGTCATGACATGGCAAGAGAGGATGGGTGTGTGAAAACAGTAGCCAGGGTATAGTAACAGAGGTCCTTCTACACTTTTTTCACATCACCCTTATCTAGTTTTGGTTATGGTTACTGACACTACATTAAATTGAATAACATTAAATTTTAAAATGTTGTACCTATTGCATCATTTCAGGAATAAGTTGTAAGAAAGAAGTGTGAGTTAAACACATGTTCCCAGCAAATGTTCTGACGTCGATATGTTGAAAGTCATTTGAATGAATTCGCAAATATTTAGCGGTCGATTCGTACCTTTGTTCCTGATTGCTTTATGCTAACTCGACATCGAAACACGCTATTACATTTGACCTTTAGATTCTGTATAAACATTCTGGTACACCCAGCTTGTGGTTGAAACGAATGAGTGTTTATTAACGTCCTGACACAGGAGACTGGTTTCCATAAAATGTGAGAAAGGCGCCGATCCTCTCAAACATTCTGTAAAGTTGAATAGATTTCAACTAAAGGTTTCTTGACGACATCACAAGAGAACACCTGCTATTGGATGTCAAACATTCGGTAATTGTGACATATAGGCTGAGAGGAAAACCGCTACATTGTTTCTAAATAGCAGCAAGGGATGTTTTATATGCATTTTCCCACAAGTCAGCACATACCAGTATACCAGTTGTGGGGCACTGGTTGGGACGGGGAAAATCCAATCAGAAAATGGCTCCACTGAGGGGGTTCGATCCTCTCACCATAGCACCATAGGCGAGCGCTTCACCGACTGAGCTAGATCCTGCTACCTACACTTCGTTCTAGCCAGAACACCGGCAAGAGCTGCTATATCAAAGGCCGTGGTATGTACTATCCTGTCTGTTGGATGGTGCATGTAAAAGATTCCTTGCTGCTAATGGAAAAAAATTATAGCGGGATTGCCCTCTAGGTCTGTATGTCAAAATTACCAAATGTTTGATATCCAATAGCCGATGATTAATCAATCAATGTGCTCTAGTGGTGTCGTTAAACAAAACAAACTTTAACATTTTGAAAGCGTTGAAAGATCCAGTCCCACGTTTCAAGTTTCCTGATCCATCGCCAGTCCGGATCCGATACATTAGCTACGACTGTGTTGCCATAAATGTTTCTTTGGTCTGCTTCAATCTGTGTCAGTTCGCGTCAGTCGTTCGACGATGTGCTACAGAGTGTATGGGAACCAGCCTTAACGAATATATTCTTCCGAGAAGTGTGGGTGGCGTGAGATGGATGAGATGTTTAAAATATGTATAAAATATCGCATGAGACAAGATGTGGCTATTTTGGCACATTCATATTTTCCGTTTGTTTCTCCTCCCTTAGAGGGGCGGGACGTAGCCCAGTGGTACAGAGTTTGCTCGATGCGCAGTCGGTGTGGGATCGATCCCCGTCGGTGGGCCTATTGGGTTATTTCTCGTTCCAGCCAGTGCACCACGATTGGTATATCAAAGGTCGTGGTATGTACTACCCTGTCTGTAGGATTGTGCATAGAAAAGATCCCTTGCTGCTAATCGGAAAGAGTAGCCCATGAAGTGGCGACAGCGGGTTTCCTCTCTCAATATATGTGTGGTCCTTAACCATATCTCTGACGCCATATAACCGTAAATAAAATGTGTTGAGTGCGTCGTTAACCAAAACATGTTTTTCTTTCCTCCCTTAGAAATCCTTTCTTGATTCAGTCAACGATTTATCAGAAATCGAAATGTTTTACTGTGCGAGTAGACGTACAGGTAGTTCATAAAATTAAATATGTGCTGATTCTGAGGGTCAATGGCGTTTAAGTAATAGAGAGGGCAAGCATACGTTTGGTGAGAGCTTATTTTTTAAAAATTGTTTTCTAGGTTGGCAAAGTAAACAAAAGCATGCTCCAAATTACGAATCACATCTTGGATATCAAGTTCAAAGGTTTGTCTTATGTATTCATTCAGTAACACTACCTTTAAACTGATATATAAGATAAAGTGATCTTGAGTCGAATAACTTTAAAGGTATTTTTTTGAGGTTTTACACAACAATAAGGATTAAGTAATTACTACATTATATAGATTGACTTGACTCTAGAAGAAAACAGCCACAGCGCGTGTTTTGAATACCACACAAGATATATTTTCAAATCTGTGTCTCTTTCCCCATTTATAATCAGCGTCCTAAAAGGAACATTTACTATGAACATGGTGTGCATTTTTACATGGCATGCATTTTTACATGGTATGCATTTTTACATGGTATGCATTTTTATATATTTGTACACATATATCTCCTTTAATTTTGTTTGGAATTTAAGCCGCGTCAGTCATCTAAAATAAAAACTTAAAAACAAAAAACAAACAAATCCCCCCCCACCCCCCACCCCCCCCACCCCCCCAAAAAAACACCTAAACAAACAATAAAAAAGACAAAAAAAGACCACCCCACCAACCCCCCCCCCCCAAAAAAAAAAAAAAAAAAAAAACCCCCAAAAAACCAACAAATTATTATTAATAATAAAATAATAATAAACAATTCTGAATTCGTATGTAACAATATTATTTTATCTCGGCCCATGTTTGTTTAGGATTTGAAGAACAGGAGACCCAACTAAATATTGCTTTATGGTTTTCTTTTTAACCGACAGACAGCAGAAAGCCAATTGCTGCGTTTCCAATATTATCTTTGTTACCGAAGAAGATCAATTCCTGGTTCAGATATGACGGCAGCCTGACCACGCCCCCTTGCTCTGAATCGGTCACGTGGACTTTATTTAAAGACGAAATCCACATTTCAGACGCACAGGTTGTATAGCTTATTTATCATCTAACCACAATTTAGACGTAAACTGTATTTATGTACCTATATCCTTTCAAGGTCCAGGTTAGCCCGAGTACTCTGTCTGTAAAAGAGCTAGACGGATATTTGGACATAAATACGCTCTTATTACAGCGTATTTATGTCCAAATGTCCGTCTAGCTCTTTTACAGTCAGAGTAGGCCTACTCGGGCTAGGTCAAGGTACGTCCATCATAAGCCAAATCTCTGGCAAGGTCAGTGGTTGGACTTGGGGCAAAATGGTATTTATCTTCAGGGCATAATTGTGATCAATTAACCAAAAATTTAGAGCGTCAGTCAAAAAAGTATACACTGTGGCTAAACTATGTTTAATTATTATGACGCAAAATTTAGATTGAGCACTTTCTAAAGATCAAAACAATTTATTCCAATACGCGCGGATGTGTGTACGTGTGAGAAAAGAGAGGGAAAACCGTGTTTTACGACACCTCATGACATTTTTAAAATACGTTTATTATGGTGGGGTTATTTTTTGGTTGAGAGAAAGATCGAGAGGAAACCCACTACCACCACATAGGCTACTCCTACCGATATATCAGCAAGGGGTGTTCCAATAGACAGGACAGTACATACCACGGTATTTCATGTACCAGTCGTGGGATACTGGGTATTGCGGGAAAAAATCATAATCCACGGAGGACGATCGATCCTGTGACACTTCGTACCTCAGACGAGCGCTTTACCACTGAGTAACATCCCGGCCCAGAGAGAGAGAGAGAGAGAGAGAGAGAGAGAGAGAGAGAGAGAGAGAGAGAGAGAGAGAGAGAGAGAGAGAGAGACAGAGAGACAGAGAGAGACAGAGAGGTACGGAGAGACGGACAAAAGGGGTTGTGTGTAAGTGATAAGTTGTATATGTATGTGTGTGCGCGCCAGTTTCAATTATTTAACTTTATATTACTTTCTATAGTAAAGTGACTTCATTTTCAGATCCAGGAATTTCGCAATATCTTCGAAAACGTTCGAGGACAAGAAAACAGGACTCTAGCTGATAACTTTAGGCCACTGCAGGCACTAAACAGTCGTAAAGTGTACACCAACCTTCACTTTGAAACAAGTTCTGTTACCACTGAACCCACGACGCAGTAATGAATTTGCTGCATTGTAAAATTCTGTAATGACTGGTATTACATATTAAATAAATGTTCTTGTTTATAATATCAGTGTATGTATATTCTATGTGTTTATGATTGTCCTAATATTCGTAAGAAGCCCAAACTGGATGTGGTTTCCAAATATGTTCGTACATACGAAACATATATATTAGGAAATAAAATGAACTTTGAGCTATTGCAAACTCTATGACGATCAGAAACACGTTTAATAATCAACCACTTATATTGTATTTAGAAACATATATCTAATATGTAAGGTTAAAAAGTCTCTGTTGATTCTGTTGATATATAACCATCGCCGAAAACCAAAGATAGTCTCTCAAAGTACACATCTATGAATGACGGAAGTGTAAGTGCCAGGTGATCGCAGAGTCAACAGAGTTGATATGATTCTTGTAAGATGTTGTTGATTCTGTATGAAAGTTGTTTATAAAAAATTGGCATATTTGTGTCCAAAAATGTATAAAACAAACATATCGTTTTAATTTAAAAATATTCAAATGGTTTGTATTATATTTTCTGCTTTTTGTGTATCTCTAGTTTTTTCAAAATCTTATTGTATAACAATTTTTTTCAATTTCATTGTTATCAAAAGGCGGGGGCCTGTAACACAATAAATGTAGACACACACACACACACACACACACACACACACACACACACACACACAGACACACACACACACACACACACACATACATTTATTTATCCTCTACGCCAGTGCGTTAATATCTATGTATGTAACAGTCAACCTCGATATACATACACTGTATAGATATTCATACATCAATACATACTAGCCGGTGCCAGGTCTGCCCACAGTTGCATGCACGTAAGCGGGATCGACCGCGTAGATTGTAGGCCCCATGCATGTGGTTGAGTTAAAGAGCATCTTTTTAATAGCTCAGAGCACATCGTGGTTAGTCTTGCAATTTGCGGTCGATTCGGTGCCACAGGTTCGATTCCCAGCAACGGCATAGGACAATTTGTGAGGCCAGAAAGGATTTAATTATCCCCTGCGCCAGTGCATTAATATTTATGTATGTAACAGTCAACCTCGGCATACATACAATATACAGATATCCATACATCAATACATAATACATACATACATCAATATGTACACACACACACACACACACACACACACACACACACACACACACACATATATATATATATATATATATATATATATATATATATATATACTCTTCAAAAAAGTAGGGGAACCTGAAATATTAATGTTAATATGAACTATTAGACCGAGCATACGTTTTGACCACAGACATCCTAGTAAAGAACGTTCAGGTTTGTTTATCAACACACCGAAACACATTCCATAGTTTGCACGTGCATCACGCAGTTGTCCGTACGTGTGTGGTGTGTCATTCTCGATTTTGGCAATTTCCAGGAAGGTCGATTAATCTCTGTGGAACATTATTTCTGTCAATCGTTTTCATTCTGTTGATCATACAGTTGTTATTGTTTTCTTTTTAGTCATTTTTATTGTCTGAATTTGCGATTTACTGATATAAAAAACGTCAACTTCCAAATTTCACTTTTGACCCCAGTCGTCCTTTACGATCTTTGGTGGTCATAAAACCTACTGTAATACTGACCTACCGGTTGTAATGTTTGCCCAATTAATTCACTATTATCATATAACCATTCCCCACAGCTAATATACCTTACAATGTTGGCAATTGTAAACTCTTATTAGAGTTCCCCTACTTTTTTTTGAAGAGTTACTACTATATTACACTTGTGTAATTGTCGCCATTATTATTATAGTATATGTATATAGGAGAGGGCCTAGTAAGTTGACAAACTTGTGCCCAATTCATTTGTTGTTTATGCAATAAACTATATTTTCAATCAATAATCATAATAGTATTATATATACATAACATGATACTGACGTTGAACAATCGAAGATCGCCAGTTGTATCAAATTCAATATAATTCTAGTGATAATCACCAAGTTTACAAATTAAACAAGATGGTAGTTTCTACTACAACTGAATTCAGAGACGTTTTAAGGATCCGCGGGGCCTGTAGCACAAATAACAGCGGGACCACCTTCCCAGGATGTATAGTATGCAACTCTCTCGGGGAGAGGGAAAAAATTGACCTTGGGAAAATAAATGTACACATGACCGCGGGGGCCCTTGAAGCACAGAACCCGTAGCACGTGCTACATGTGCTACTAGGATAAACCGGCTCTGACTGCATTGTGTGGTTCATCATACTATTGGAGTGAATCCAGGACTCCGGATTTCGCGCAATCCATCGCTTCCTGTAATGTATCGGAAAAATCATGGAACCGAAATTTGTTAAGGATTATCAAGTAACATTATCCATCATTACCAGCTAATTGAATAAGCGCGATGATTTACTAAAACGATAGTTAATACTGACTGAATGTGTATCATGTAGAACAGTTCACAAAAGCGATTTTAGTTCTTGAGGATCGGCCTCGGTCGTGCAATGGTTAAGCCATCGGCCTTAAAGGGACAGATCCTAGTTTTTAAACATTTAAGGCATATTTTTCAACCCGTAAAAA
The DNA here is from genome assembly GCF_016097555.1 of Gigantopelta aegis. NCBI lineage: Eukaryota > Metazoa > Mollusca > Gastropoda > Neomphalida > Peltospiridae > Gigantopelta > Gigantopelta aegis. Next base: position 80,457,362 of record NC_054701.1, read on the forward strand.
TGGAAACTAAGTTTGGTTAATTTACAAACCCGTAACAAATTTGGATAGAACAGAGTGAAACAAGAGTCTGTGACGTTGAAATACCCTGAAAATAGACTAAAACACGACTCCATAATCATTACTTCTCAGACGCACGTGCCTTTTTAAAAATATGAAAAAATGCATTTTGTGGTATTAGAAACACCAGGATGACCACAAACACTTCGGTCGACGGAAGTGGATAACTAAACAATAAAATATAAGTAATGTTTGATTCCAGTGATCGTAAACGGCTCTAATAGTGAAAAATATGCCTTATTGTTTAGAAACAAGAGTCTGCTCCTTTAAGGCTAATAGGTATTAGGTTTGCACCTTGGTACCGGCTCCCATCCAGTGTTGTTATCCATATCAATTTTGTGTATACATTATATAGAGAAAACTGCCTGACTGGCCATTTTAGATCGTACTGGCGTGAGGAAGTATAAGAAACAAAAAAAAATTTGGTTTGTTTAAAAACATCACTAGAGCACATTGATATTTTAATCATCGGTCACTGGATGTCAAACATTTGGTCATTTTTGACACGATGTTTTAGAGGAAGCCCGCTATAATTTTGTGATTCGACCCTACCACGCAAGTACCTCACCTTCAGCTTCACCGACTGATCTAGATCCTGCTTGGTACAAGAAACAAAACCCAGAGATAGAAAACCGAGTGTCCTTTCCATTGGACTCCCCTCCCCCAAGTGTCCAAATTCAGATGACAAAGCACTGAATGCTAGGATCACCCACACACCCCCCCCCCCCCAAAAAAAAAGAGAGAGAGAAAAGAGGAGAATATTTCTCTAACCACTCATTTAGTATAAACTGAAAGGACTGATAGACATTTTTACAACGTATGAAATTAAAGGGACATACCCCAGTTTTTAAACACTAAGGCATATTTTTGACTATTATAGCCATTTTTTTATAACTGAAATCATACTTTACTTAGACTGTATGGTTTAGATTATCAATGTCCGTACATTCGAAATGTTTTTGGTCATGCTGGTGTTTTTAATATCACAAAATGCATGTCTCATATATTTAAATACGCACGTGCGTCTGAGAAGTAACAGTTATGGAGTTGAGGTTTAGTCTATTTTTAGAGGGTGTTTCACCATTTCAAAGTCACAGACTCATGTTTCACTCAATTGCAACTTTATCCAAATGTGTTACAGGTTTGTAGATTAACTAAACTTTTCACTGGTTGAAACTAGGGTCTGTCCCTTTAATGTGTTTCTCATTTAACTGATTCGATTTGTATATTTTAAATAGCGGGCCAGCCACTTTTCAAGATCTTTTTATAGAAAGTTTGGTGTGAGTGGGTGTGTGTGGGGGTTTTTGGGGTTTTTTGTTGTTGTTTTTTGTGTGTTTTTTTGTTCCTAGGCTCCATCATGAGGTAATCTCACTTTTTCCATCAATGGCTGTATTAGATCCATTTCAGCCAATCACAAACTCGCATAATGAGCATCTTAATTATGAAAAACCGACCGAAAATCTGTCTTAATGACGAGTCACGTGACAAAATATACTACAACATGATAGTGTGGTAGTCTGCAATAGTGTGAAGGAAATGTTTTATTTAACGACGCACTCAACACATTTTATTTACGCTGTTTCAAGTTTGCTTTGTTTAATCACACCACTAGTGCACATATATTTATTAATAATCGGCAATTGGATGTCAAACAGTTATTAATTCTGATATAGTCTTAGAGGAAACCCGCTACATATAAGCATTAGCAGCAAAGCTGTCTTTCAGGTAAACGTTCCCCTTAGCCATGTCGGGACATTCCACGGCTTTTGATACATGTCGTGAGGTACTGGTTGGGGCGGAGGAAAACCATATCTGCCTACTGAACTAGATTTCGTCTTCTGCTAGGAGTATTATTTGTTTGTATTACCATTGTTTGACACCCAACAGCCGATGTAGTTTTCGTGCTGGGGTGTCGTTAAACATTAATTAATTCATTCATTCTGTTAGGGGTGGGACGTAGCCTAGTGGTAAAACACACACCTGATGTTCGGTCGGTCTAGGATCGATCCCATTCGGTGGGCCCATTGGGCTATTTCTCGTTCCAGCCAGTGCACCACGACTGGTATATCAAAGACCGTTGTATGTGTTATCCTGTCTGTGGGATGGTGCATATAAAAGATCCCTTGCTACTAATGGAAACATGTAGGGATTTCCCTCTCAAGAATATAATACATAAACAACATTCCGATTTGTCCGCCTACTGCACACATAAATATTTAGTCAAATATCTTTACCTTCAAACTTGCCTTCATAATGATTACTCGGAAACGGAGGGGGGAGGGAAAGTCTACCCCCAACTCTGGAGATGGGTAAATTATGTGATGACCGCGGAACCAACTTATTATCCTGAATCAGGAAGTCTTATCAAAGATTCAAAATTTGTAAAACTATGTTTTTATTTTTGTTGACACTTCCTGCTTTTCAGGGTCATAAATGTGTTACGCTGCCACCAAATAATCTGAAATCTGGAAGTTATTGCGTAGCTAGTATTAAGCTCCACCCCAGGCAAGCCATCGAGATTTATAGCACATGTAAGCGACCATGCTGTAATATATGTAAATAATGTATAATGTAAATGAATTCGTTGCCGGTATGCCAACAAATAACAAACCTGTATGAACCAGGCGGAGGTGGGAGAAGATCGTATGACCCCCTCTCCAGATTAGAAGCAACACTGTAATTTTGTCTTGTAGAGAAACAGTTTTTCGTTCGACGTCCCCCAGCTCCTCCACTCACTAACACACGCACACACACAGGCACACACACACACACACACACACACACACACACACACACACACACACACACACACACACACACAAACACACACACACACACACACACACATACCGAGAGAGATTGGGGAGAGGAGAGAGAGAGAGAGAGAGAGAGAGAGAGAGAGAGAGAGAGAGAGAGAGAGAGATTGGACGGCAGCTTGGATTTTAGTTATCTGTCTGCGAATGTTTTGAAATTCTTTAACCAATCATTCACAACAGTTTTAGAGGAAACAAAACACGTCCGTGCGTTGTCCTTACAGAAGTAACACAAGGGTCGTGCATGGGTGGGGTAGGAATAGGGAAGTGTGTGTTTTCCTTACGTAGGACATATGATTAAGCACCCACACAGATATTGAGAGAGGAAATCCACTGTCGCCACTTCATGGGCTACTCTTTTCGATTAGCAGAAAGGGATCTTTCATATGCACCATCCCACAGACAGGATAGCATATACCACGGCCTTTGATATACCAGTCGTGGTGTACTGGCTGAAACGACAAAAAGCCCAATGGGAACACCGACGGGGATCGATCCTACACCGACCGCGCACCAAGCGAACGCTTTACCACTGGGCTACGTCCCGTCCCTTCCTCACAGAAGTAAACGAGGGCGTGCGGGTTGATTGAAAATAGGGGAGCCAAGTGGGGGCGGTTTTTCCACCATAGAAGGTGCACAAGGCTTGAGAGGGTGTGCGTGTAGGGGGGTGGGCGCAGACTGATTGATAACTACCAACAACATATTTCTGATATTCATATTACATCAGTAATTGTTTCACATCACCCTTATTTTAACATCGCCCATGCTTTGGTACCAGCTGACAAATATATATATACTTCGGTGACAGGTGTAATGAAAAGAATGGGAACTTTGTGCGATTTAAAATACTTGGAGCTGTGGGTATTAATCATAATGAAGAAGGGTTTCACTGGTGAGATTCAGGGCAGTCTAAACTGATATATAGGAGTTGGTCATTGCAGTAATCTTTGGTAGGAGTTCTGTATCTTGAATTCGCAAACCATGTTAACTACTGCCTTGCTGTTTGGAGTAACACTGTTGTTCTGCCTAATTCAACAAGTGCATTGCGGTGCAGGTATGTTTGAGCTATACATACACACACGCACACGCACACGCACGCACACATACATGCACACACAAAAACTAATAGAGATATACTTTATTAAATGATTTTAAAATTTAAATTGAAAGTTTAAAATCTTATCTTCTCCTAGAATTTGGATAGGATGGTTGTGAAACTTGGTACTATGATTCTCTGGAGTAGTCTTCATAAATTAATAATGATGCTTTTGGGGAAATTGTAATTTTTTTTATTAAATTAAAGGTTTCTCGGGGCAGTCTGTTTGCCCAGTATCTGTCTTCTTTGTAGAGTTTGTATTGAATTGTTCTGAAACTTGGTACAATGATCCGTTGAAGCACACTCCACATATTAACAAAGAGATATTTAGGAAACTTTTAATTTTTCAATTTTTATTAAACAATTTTCTACTGGCAAAAATGAAAATTAAATAGTAGAGTTCTACAGGGCGATGTGCTTCTTGTTTCAACAGCTACTCTAGATAGTTTGGCAGAATTTTACGACACGCAGTTGCTCAGTATAGTTAGGTTGCTTAGCGCCATTTTAAAGATTATCAATACCTGGCGGATAAAAGCACAAGACTTTGTGTACAGCTCTGCAGAAGTGGATTTTTGTTCGGTATTCATATAAAACACCTAAATCCAAGATGGCCGCCATATAGATAAAATATACCATTTCGCAAGTTCTACGAATTGTAAAAAGGTCAGAATGGTTGCAAAATAGGTGGGTTTTTTTATGAATTTGAATTGGAACATTACAGTACCACCATTACATTAATAGTCGTCCAGAAATACTGTAATTATATCACAAAATGATTTCTGAATATTCCAGTATATCTATATATGTTGATATCGATTATGTCACGGGGATTCTATAATTCCCGTAACTGAATAAAACACGATTATCAAAATATCTCTCCTAACTGTATATCTATTAGATATCTCTGTAACAGGCGGTTAAACCCTAGTATGGCTCGTCTCTAGGTATGATCAGAGATACGATCTTATATAAAGTATATATTTATAGCACGTTTAGCTCACTAGAAACACAACAAAACACAATACACTTTGGAATCTGTATTAACCTACGCTGACAAATGTACAGCCGTAGTAATTAATTAATAACAGCAATAATAACAACCCAGAACTGATCACTTAATTAGTTAATCTCTAGGTGTCTAGTTACACAATATGCGAATCACTTCACCGTTACACAACACCCACACGTGTGATAATTGAGAAACGCTTCCAGGAGAAGTTAATTAATAAAGGAATTACAACACCATTCCTAACTGGTTAATTTTTAATTAACCCTTACTACTCGTTCAGTAACGTGTGATAATTTAGGAACGCTTCTTGGGGAACTTAATTAATAAAGGAATTACAGCTCTATTCCTAACGGGTTAATTTTAATTAACCCTAACTACTCATTCAGTAACCTTGTAACACAGAATTAATACTGGTACCTATCACAATAAAGACAATAACCTACAGTTTACCTAGGTCGTCTAGGATGACTGGCTAAGCTTTATATTACCAAAATACTCGTATAATGTTAGAACAAAAAGTCTACGATTTACTTCGTCAGATGACCGAAGACACTGTCTAAAGAATATTGGTATAATACAGTATTAAAATATTTAAAGTCACATCAATCACATCAAGGTTATACACAGAGCAGAAATGAAAATATTTACCAAAGTCCAACGGACTACGTTCCCTGGGAGCCTTCCTATTCTGGTTCTCCTAGATATCTCTAAATCCTAGCTATTTATTATAAAAACCAGAATTCGCCTGGGGTACAAGGCGGTACCTCCCCCTATCATCTGATATTTCCACCGCGACCAAGCGGTATTATTTCTCTCTGATCGTCAGACTTACTGACGCCATCGTCGCCAAATCACGGCTGTAAAAACCGCACTCGCAGAGGTATTACGTAACTACTCGCCACATGGCCTCCACAGCTGGACTAAGTGCATATTGGAATGCCCGATCGCGCGAAGTATTACGTAACAAGTTGCCCATCTGGGCTTAAGTGCAATTAAACTGCACACGGCCCTCTAACACAATTAAAATCGCCACAGGCGAAAAGAAATTAAGAAATACCGCCACAAATTTCAGTCACTGTATTTTTAAAACCTCAGTTTGCTCAATCGGTCTCTACTGCGGATTAACGGGAAAATGTAATTTTGACATGTAGTCTTATCTCTCTTTCAGGAAACGAGTGGGCGTATTCGGATAATGATCTAGGTTCGTACATTACACTTACTATATACGGTACTTTATCATCATAATAATAATAATAATAATAATAATAATAATAATAATAATAATAATAATAATAATTAGTAGTAGTAGTAGTAGTAGTACAATAATAATAATAATAATTATTATTATTATTATTAGTAGTAGTAGTAGTAGTAGTAGTAGTAGTAGTAGTAGTAGTAGTAGTAGTAGTAGTAGTAGTAGTAGTAGTACTGTTGTTATTGTTATGAACACTGCCGTCATTATATCACACTATTCACCGTGATTCAGATTATTACAGTTATCGTCATCATATTTATTCACTGAAATTCCTTAATAATCTGGTGTATTATGTGATACAGCAGTAATTGCCATGGATATTACACGCCAGGGGTCGTACCTACTAAACTAACATGGGAGTGTGGATGGTGCTGGCAGTAAAACAAGAGTCAAATCACAGTACTGATGGTCTAGGGGGTTCGGGGGTGAGAGGCAACCCACCTTCATCCCCATATTCAAGCAAATTTTCTCTCTCTTTTTTTTTCAAAATATTTTTAGGTGAGTATGACTCGACACCCCCACTATAAACGCTGTTCGCCACAGTCTAGACACCCTGCTAAAATTCCTGAACACACCCCTGAGGTATTTAACTGCAAGACAAAAAATACAATTTTATTTTCGTGTGTATGGGGGTGAGTGTGGGGTGGTAGCGATTTCTTACCACCACCAACGCCACCTCAGATACAGTCCTGATTTCTAACATTATAAAAAAAGGCCTCGGTGGCGTCGTGGTTAAGTTATCGGACATAAGGCTGGTAGGTACAGGGTTCGCAGTCCGGTACCGGCTCCCACCCAGATCGAGTTTTAGCGACTCAATGGGTAGGTGTAAGGCTACTACACCCTCTTCTCTCACACTAACCACTAACTAACTAACTACCAACACACTGTCCTGGACAGACAGCCCAGATAGCAGAAGGTGTATGTCCAGGACAGCGTGCTTGAACCTTACTTGGATTTATGCACGAAAATAAGTTGAAATGAAATGAATAACATTACAAAAAAACCTTTCTAGTGGCATCAGTAACTCAGTTTATACTGTGGTGCGATAGATCCCCTTAGCGGTGCCATTTTATTTTTCCTCACTACGGAGCTACACAGACTGAGTACTAAACAACGTGGTATATACTCTTTATTGGTCACATTGGTGTTACTAATCACACGAATAACTTGTGATGACATCGGATTTCGTTTCTCTTCTAAATTGTGTCGTAAACACCGTAAGCCTCCCAGTTCAGAATACTATAAAACAAAAATCATTTGGATGTATTTATTATGCTCTTAGGAACTAGCAGAAGGGACCCATGCGCTTGAAGATAAAAATATTTACTTTTATCCCGCAACCACTGTTTCTATGATTGATTAAAGCTAAGACAAAAATACTAGCAGATTATTATTACTAAATGGTTCTTTTGACCTGTAGTAGACCTGCGTATGAGACAGGGGCCGGTGTCGAGAGGGAACTGCCCCCTAGTGCTGGAGCAAAACCTTTAATTCGGGAAAACATTATAGAGATATTCTGGCAAAATGTGCTAACGTGAGACCTTTTTACCATTTACCATATTACCAGCAAAGGTAGTTGTACAAATGCGTAGTGATTCATTTGCAAACCTATATAGCTGTTTGGTAGTAATGCTATTAAATGTAAATAAATGTTGTTATCCAGATTTGGGCATTTATGAAAACCAGCCTCCCTCATCCCCGTCTACAAAAAAAGTGTGTACGTTGAACTAGAGCAACGTACAATGTAGGTGAAGTAACAGAATTAGTTTTTTTCTTAATTTTTTTATGGATTGCAGGATAAAAACAATAACTAGTTAATAACATAGGATGTCAGCTTTATTCTGTTCAAGCACAATGAGAAATTCCGCTCGGCAAGTCTTGCGGAATTTCCCATTACTATCTTCACCGATATCCTGCGTCATTAGTTACAAATTATTCTATATTTATACCCCTACTATATATAGACAAAAAGAAAGACAATAAAAAGACCCAACTATCCAGATAGTCTGAAGACAAACCAAGTAAGCCTACTAAAATCCTATATTTAGGGGGCGTGAATCAAAATTCTTCAAACTAAGTAACTAGATTGGTGGATATATGTATACAATTGCTACTTGCCACCGTTAGTTTCGTTTCACTGCATTGGTAATAAAGTTAAGTATGCCAAGCACTAGGCTTTTTAAACCAATACCTACACTATAAGGGTTTAACCCTTCAAATTAGATAGCTAGGCTAGTTTAACTCCCCCTCCGTCATTGTATTCAATGCTATACAAGGACGGAGGGGGATGGGTGGTCATGAATGACCGTTGAACTCACTAGAATAGGGACTTAAGACAATAGGTACAACCTTAACACAAAACTAGGATTCACACACAGACTACACGCTCACTGCACCAGTACACAGGGTGCATTGACTAATGATAACAATGCACCCGCCCCCATTTAATGGCCCAGCACGTACTCTAATAAGGAACCGGACAAAAGGATACCGGTTCCGAGTACACAATTGCAATGCACCTGGGGGGAAGCTGAACAAAAGAATATCGGCCTCCCCCACCCAAACCCCCAATACTTGCTGCTGGTAATAACTTGGTACTTGGTGATGCCACGACCAGAAGCGGTCAGGCCCTTTATAAGGACCCTATGGGCAACCTAGGGAGACACCACGGCATCGTAAAGGTCTAAAATTAACGAGCTACTCTCGATTCACTAATATCAAAACCTATATTAGCTCGGCCATTTACCTTTCGACCAACCGTTCAAAATTGCGCCAAATTCCCTCAATCAAAATTGCGCACCCTTTTCTCTTTGGCATTTAACTGCTCCATTCAAATTCCATAGCACCACCACCACCCCCACCCGCCTGCTACCGATTTGGGCTGCTGGTGCTTCCTTGCACCTGCCAGTGCAGGCGGTCCCTCCTCTCCCCTCCCCCCACCTTTCCTGTCATGGACGGAGGAGTCGGCCAAAGCTGGCTCTTGTGCCCACGACAGGCGTGCGCTACAACATCTTGTTCTGAATGTGCACGTAAAACCCTATGACATGACATGACAATAAAAAGGTGCTTGTCCCTCAAATTATAGTGTGTGCCCCCATACCCACCGCATCCCACCCCCGACCCATTATGCAGATCAATCCTACGGGTCTATTATGATATACATGTATTGTTTTTAAAATATCCGTTTACGTTTTGTGAACCGAAGATATATGGCAGAATTTACGAAGCCTGTTTTCTCAAACGCAGATGTTTTAAGCATTGTAAATGCATGTAGTTACACGCGTGTAAGACATAAACAGGTGTTTTAAGCATTGTAAATGCATGTAGTTACACGCGTGTAAGACATAAACAGGCTTCTGCCCATATTCGGCTCATGGTGTTGTATTCTTCAATTATCCTTTGTCTGTTTTGAGTAGGACCGGAAAACTGGCCCACAAGTCTTCCCGACTTGTGGAGGTGACCGACAGTCTCCAGTCGAAGTTGTATCTGACCTGGTGGAACCAGGCAGAGGTCTAACCGACTTCAACCTCAGTCAACTGAACAACACCAATGGCGTGTCGATGGTTATAGCGAATATTGGCGGATACACGGGTAAGGCGCAAATTCCTTCTGTCCGTAATCAGAATGCGAATATGTAATCATAATCCGTAATGTGTATACGTATATATAATCGTAATCCACATGCGTATACGTAATTGTAATGCGATACGTCTGCGTAATCGTGATCCGTTAACGTAATCGTAATCCGTAATGCGTAATCCGTAGGAACCACTCTCTAAGAAAATAGGTTGAGTAGATTCGATTTATGCGTCTCCATACACGTGGTCGTATATATGCGTATTAATTAATTACAAGTATAAGCATATAGATTACGGACGCATGACGTTTGCGCCCAATACAACATAAACACACAAACACCATGGACAAAATCGATGCAGCAAGCAAAAACACTTCAAAACGTCTACCCACCCCCAAAGAAAACAAAACCAGAGTAATAAAACACTACCACCACCACCACTATCACATGCAACAACAATAACAACAACAATACAAAAATAATAAAGAGTCAAAATGCACCATCGATTCATCAAATCTATTGATATTTGAATTAATCGACATTGCTCGAGAGCTTGCTCCCTTTTGACCAATTAATCGATTCCAAGTCCCGTAATCAAGTACAACCGAGTACAATACAAAGTTACTTCCCTTCTTGTTCCTTGGGTGCAGAATGCTTTAACTTAAATAACCTGTGTTTTTCTTGATACATAATTATATAGAAAGATCATTTACTGATAATTAAAAACATGTGGTGTTTATATATTATGGAGATTGAAATAAACGTATGCAGATATATACGTCAGTTACCTTATACATAGTAGTCTTTATAACATATAGTGAACTATGTAAATTACCTTTGTGCAAACACTATTCTTTGATTTATGTTTGATCAAAAACAGTTATTATATATATTTAATGATGCCCTTGGAATGCTACATGGATACGGCAAATGTCAAGTGTTTACGACTGTTGGAACATTGTACTCTCTGTTTGCAGTTAAAATTACGGTCAGTGGCAGTCCTATTTACATTACCGGAGGAGGTCTAGAGGGGCGCTACAGACTGGAACAGTTTCACTATCACTGGGGGTTACAGAATCACCGAGGCTCAGAACATTCTATCGATGGAGTTTATTTCCCAATGGAGGTAACTCGAGTACCTCGATATCGATCCGTCATCATCATTGTCATCATCATCGTTGTCGTCGTCATTATTACCATCACCGTCATCATCATCATCATCGTTGTAATAATCAATATCATCATCAATTTCATCATCATCATCAACAACATCATTAAATATATCTCTCTGCCGTCTCTCTCTCTCGATCTTTTTCTCCTCTCTCTCTCTCTCTCTCTCTCTCTCTCTCTCTCTCTCTCTCTCTCTCTCTCTCTCTCTCTCTCTCTCTCTCTCTCTCTCTCTCTCTCTCTCTCCATATCTTTTCTCTGTGATTTACAACCTTAATCTAAGGTGTTTATTTCGATATCTTTTATAACGCTAAAAGACCCAATTTTATTTCATAACACGAAATGGTCAGAGTACCCAGACTCTGGTTCCTGGAAGCGCTCCACCGATGGCATCTGACGTGATGACAACTTTTCTTTAGTCCTTTGCATATCTTGTAGGCTAATTAATTTGTGAAAATGTTTATGGTTGCATGTATACGTGTGAAATCACAATATTGACGTACCTCGATATCAATACATCATGATCATCGTCATCATAATCATCTGACCATCTCATCATCATCCTCTCCTCTCATCTGACCATCATCTCTCTCCTCTCTCCTCCCTTCTCTCTCTCTCTCTCTCTCTCTCTCTCTCTCTCTCTCTCTCTCTCTCTCTCTCTCTCTCTCTCTCTCTCTCTCTCTCTCTCTCTCTCTCTCTCTCTCTTGCTCTGTTGTGTATGTGTGTGTGTATGTTTGTGTGTCTGTCTGTCTCTGTCATATATTGTGATAAGGCTTGTTATTAGTTCTCTGAATATCCACCCAGAAGTGCTTATGCCTATCATAAACAATACTTATGCCAGAATGAAATGGTTTCGTTTAAACTGGTTGAAGACTAAATACCAACACAAATATTATAGTAATTCCTTTCAGACATTGATTATTCATCTTTGACAAGACATCGCATTGGTGTCATGTAGAGTGAACCCGGTTATTTCTGAATCTAGTATCTTTGTCTTTCAGATGCACATCGTTCTATATAATGACAAGTACGCCAACTTCTCTGTGGCTGTACACGAGAAAAATGGCCTTGCTGTATTAGCATTCTTTTTGAAGGTAAGATGTTCCCATCCCGGGAGTAAGTACCGAGAACGTAAATAATTGTCAAATATGGCAAGAGGGGAAGGTGTGTCAATAAAAACAGTAACCAGGGTAGAGTACCATAGGTTCTTCTAAAATGAAAAGGGTACTTTTGTTATATTATCATCCCTATCTATAGTCCGTCCCACAGGGAACGCCTGTTTGATACTATGAAATTTACTAAAAGTTATTTATTTCTGAGCCGATTGTTTTGTAACTTGCACACGCCAATTGTATTTGTTTGTTATTTCCAAAACACTTTTACTTTTCTTCTTACGATATACCAAACTGAAATTAGTAACAAAATACATTTTTGTAGAAGGATGGAACGGACTATAGTTATGGCTATGTCTACTGGCACTATATTAAATTGAACAAATTCAAATTAATAAAATAATCATTCTATGTTTTGTGCGCAATGCATCATTTCAGAACTACACTGCAAGAAAGGAGTGCCAGTTAAATACATTTACTTAGAGAATGTTCTATTGCCGATATGTTGAAAGTCATTCGAGTGGATCCGCAAATGTTTAGCCGCTCGATTTAATGTACACCATGTAACTGATTGCTCTAAGCTAGCTCGACACTGAAACACGGTTTTGCATTAATAGTATGCAGGTTTTTTTTTTTTTATTCCTTCATTCTTTAATTGCTTTATTGAAACGTGGGAGCGGGATGTGGAGGGCAGACAGTATCAGTGCGATGGTCTGGGGGATGGGAATTTGACGGCCCGGAGAGCCGAACCTGCTATGGAGTTCGAGGGCTTCTACTGCAAAGCTTTCAATATCTGAGCACATTAACAGCTGGCGCTCTTCCTCCCCCAAACCCACCCCTCCCCTCCGTTTCGCGGCATACGTTTATGTTTATTTGTGCCTGCGTGGTCGGTTTGGGATTGATCCCCGTCGGTGGGACCATTGGGCTATTTCTCGATCCAGCTAATGTAGCACAACTGGTATATCAAAAGTCGTGGTATGTGTTATGCTGTCTGGGGATGATGCATATAAAATATCCCTTGCTGATAATGAAAAAATGTAGTGGGTTTCCTCTCTATATGTCACAATTATCAAATGTTTGATATTCAATAGCCGATGATTAATAAATCAATGTGCTCTAGTGTTGTCGTTAAACAAAACAAACATTTTTTATTTTTGAGAACATTAACAGAAAATGTGTGTGTGTGTGTGTGTGTGTGTGTGTGTGTGTGTGTGTGTGTGTGTTGGGAGGGGGTTTTGCCCTCGCGCTCCACCCATTTTGCGGCCTATGTTTGTCTTTATTTGTGCCTTCAGCCTTGTATAAAAGCTTATGTATTTGTATGTAGTTTTAATCGATGGAATAAATTAATACAGAATAAACTACATCCCTGATAAAAACACAACTATAGCACACGTTTGGTGAAAGCTTCTTTAAAAAAAAATGTTTTCTAGGTTGCAGAAGAAAACAAAAACATGTTCCATATGATGAGTCACTTCTTGGACATCAAGTTCAAAGGTTTGTGTTGTTTATTCAGTAGCTTAAGTGGTGACCAAGGCAGGGAATACAATGAGAACTTTACGTCAAACGAGCACACGGTGTCTATAACTGTTAAGCGGTTGATATCATTATTATCTCTGTAAATACTTCTGTGTGTATTTGTGTACATCAAGGGGCGGGATTTAGCTCTGGCGGTTGAGTGCTCGCCTGAGGTGCATGCGTTGCAGGGTCGAACCACCTCGGTGGATCCATTCAACGTATTGTTTTCTTAACGTTCCAACCAGTGCATGCGCTTTCTTGTCTGTGGAAAAGTGCATATAAAAGATCCCTTGCTGCATTAGGAAAAATGTAGCGGGTTTCTTCTGATGACTATGTGTCAGATTTACCAAATGTTTGACATTCAATAGCAGATGATTAATTAATCAATGTGCTCTACTAGTGTCGTTAAACAAAACAAACTTTTTTAAATATCAGACTAAAGACCAAAACACAACCACAATAAATTACTACCCTGGCGCATTTTGACCAGACATAAATTGTGTTTAATGACACCACTAGAGTACATTGATTAATTTATTATTGGATGTCCAACATTTAGTAATTCCGACATGTAGTCAGGAGAGAAAACCCCAACATTTTTCTTACAGCAGCAAGGGATCTTTTATTTGCACCATCCCAGAGACAGGTAAAGCACATACCACGGCCTTTGATCAGTTGTGGTGCACTGTTTAGAATGAGACAAAAACAATCATTTGAATGGATCCGTCGAGGTGGTCCGATCCTGCGACGCAAGCATCTCAGGAGAGCATTCAAACGACTGAGCTAAATATCCACCTGCTTTGAGATCTCCCACGACAAAAAACACGCAAACTTTCACTGTCTGCTGTTTTGCTTTTTTAATGGTACATCATCAAGTTGGATTGAAAAATGTGAAACCGAAACAAAATGTTAACATCGTCGGTTTCTTATTATGATTTTTGCAACGAAACTATCTAAGAAAACAGAAATTAATTTTCAAGTCATATCTAAGAATAATATTTTATCTTAGCCCATGTTTCTTTAGGATTTCACAAACAGGAAATTTAACTAAATATCGCTTTTTGATGTTCTTTTGTTAAACTACAGACGCCAGAAAGCCAATTGCTGCGTTTCCTATAGCATCTTTGTTACCAAAGAAGCTGAAGACCTGGTTCAGATACGAAGGCAGCCTGACCACGCCCCCTTGCTCTGAAACGGTCACGTGGACTTTATTTAAAGACGAAATCCACATAGCAGAGGCACAGGTTGTGTAGCATTATACGTGTGTACGTTCGTGTGTGCGCACATATAAAAAAGAGGTGGGGAGGATTCATTCATTCATTTCAACTTATTTTCGTGCTTATATCCAATTACGGCTCAAGCACGCTGTTCTGGGCACACACCTCAGACAAAATACATTTATATGTTTTCCGACACAGCTATTCGTCGAGAGAAAGAACGAGATGAACCCCCTGTATCCACATAGGCACTGTTATATGTACCTTTAGACATGACAGTACATACCGCGGCCTTCCATGTACTAATACTGGAGCACTAGCTGGGACGGAAAAAATAATCCACTGAGAAGGGTATATACAATGCCCCATCGCATTTCTAGAGAGGTGTGAGGGAGGAAGAGGGTTTATGTGAGAAGTTTTATATGTGTGTGTGCGTGTGCGCCATTTTTGTTTTTAACTTGTTGGGTTGTAATCTGTTTTTTAAAAAAGCATTTGGGTTTTTTTGTTTGTTATTTGTGTGGGTATTTATTCAATTAAATTTTCGTTTCGAGTGGTTAAGCTACGAAGTCGGTCATCTTTATTTTTCAATGAACTACATTTAACGCGACCTTCAGTTACAGTATTTTCGATGATGCTACAACAAAGTATGTTTATTTTCAGATCCAGAAATTTCGCAATATCTTGGAAAACGACAGAGGACAAGAAAATGTGACCCTAGCTGATAACTTTAGGCCACTGCAGCCGCTAAACAGTCGTAAAGTTTACACCAATCGTAAAATTGACACACGCGAGAGCGCACGTTCAATTACCACCGAGTCCACAACGGAATAGGCCCTACGCATTATAATGCACGTTGTAGTTGTTGTTGTTGCTAGTATTAAATGTGAATGTATGTTATACTACCAAGTCAAATCCCATTGACGACAATAGTAACATATGTGGCTAAAATTCCTACCTAAAGCGTATCAATAGACATAAACATCACAGATATAAATACTACCACCCCTCACTCTTAAAGTGAATCAGAAAAAACTGGGGGTGAAGCTGCTCATTTTAGAGAGAACGGGTAGCGTCTATGACTACACTAGTTCCGCACAAAATTTGAGTACTTTTTTTTTCACAGGTACACTTCACATGTTTCAAGCACAATGCTTATTGACACAATGGTACTAGATGAAATAAAATAACATACATTTTTTGCCCAGATGAAACTATTTTTTTATACCCAACACACTCACATTTATCACTAATCACAGGACATGCGGTATTAACTGCTCTATCAAACGTTTGGTGCACCTCGAACTTTGACCCAGCCGGAAGTTATTTGGTTTACTACTACCTACAACACCGCAGATTTTTCCAATGACCAGCCTTATTGGTAGTACTAAACAAAATAACTACCGGCTTGGTCAAAGTTGGTTGGCGGTGCACCGAACTTTTGATAGAGCAGTTAATACCGCATGTCCTTTGATTGGTGATAAATGTGAGTGTGTTGGTTGTTAAAACACAAGTTTCATCTGGTAAATTGTTTATGCAATTTTATTTCATCTAGTACCACTGTGTCAAGTAGCCTTGTGCTTCAAGCATGTATGAGGTACCTGTAAAAAAACAGTACTCAGATTTTGTGCGGAACTAGGGTAGTCATAGACGCTAACCATTATCTCTGAAATGAGCAGTGTGACCTCCATTTTGTTCTTATTCACTTTAATGGTGAGGGTTGGTAATATATATATATATATATATATATATATATATATATATATATATATATAGATAGGAGTTTTAGCCACATATTGTCCTCTATGGGATTTGAGTTGGTGGTATACACTCTATAGGAACTATTCTTAGTTTGTTGCATGTTTTCGACTAAAAGTTTTTTTAACGATTTGTATTACATATTAAATATATTTTCTGGATATCAGTGTTTTTATATGCAATGTGTTCTGAACACTAGATATATTAACCATCGGCTATTGGATGTCAAACATTTGGTGAGTTTGACATATAGTCGTAGAGAAGAAGCCAGCTACAATTTTCCATTTGTAGCAAGGGATCTTTTATATGAACCATCACACAGGCAGGATAGCACATACCACGGCCTTTGCTATACCAGTCGTGGATCACTGGTTGGGATGGGGGAAAAACCAATCTGAGAATGGGTCTACTAAGGTGATTCGATCCTACGAGTCAATCACCTCAGACAAGCGCTCCAGCGACAGGGTTAGATTCTGTTCCGCAGAACAAACAAAACCCAGAGATAGGAAAACGAATCCCCTCACTAATAGACCACTACCCCAATCCCGTCGCAAGCGTCCAAATACAGACAAAAACGAACACGACCTTTTTCAGGGAACTCACAAAGGGAAGCGTATTTTTCTAACTGTATATTTTAATATAAACTGAAAGGACATTTCTCCAGCATATGGAATTAATATAGTTGGGTTTTTTTCATTTAAATGTTTCATTTGCATATTCACAATAGACGGATCAGGCAGATTTCCAATGGATATGAACTCATTTATAGGCCTATTAGAGATGAGAAGGGTGTGGGTCTTCATTTTAAATTCATTTAAGTCATTTTTATTTATTTATTTATTTACTTCTATTTTTTTGTCCTTCTTTTTCTGTTTGGAGTGGTGTGTGTGTGTGGGGGGGGGGGGGGGTTAGGTGGGTATCATGATACATTGAAACAAGCTTGCTCTTTCCATCAATGTATGTATTAAAGGACAGCTGGTCGTTGTCCGTCCATTTCAGCCTTGGAAGCACACACTTGCATTTAAGGGTCTTTATCGACCGAAAACCATCTTTATGACGATACACATGACAAAATATACTACACCATGATTCCCTAACCATGACCTTAAGTCTGCAACAGTGTGGCTACATTGTTTAACAACACCACTAGACACATTAATTTACCAATCATCGGCTATTGGATGTCAAACATCCAAGGGCCGAATTTACAAAGGCCGTTTTTCTCTTACACGCGTGTACAATACACGCACGTTTAAACACCACTTACACGCGTGTACAATACACGCACGTTTAAACACCACTTACACGCGTGCGTATAAACGCCCGTTTAAACTAAATTTACAAAAAAAGTTACACGCCCGTTTATACACACGCGCACGTTTAACTCATGAGAAGTGAACTCTGCAATATTCTGTGAAATCAACGAAACTCCAACACTAAGATAATCACTGACAAACCCATACATTATGAAAGGGGGTGTCCATAGTAAGTTTCAAAATGTAAAGTAAATGGAATGTCAGGCGTTGAACGTGTATAAGCCTTTCCAATGATGGGCGGGGTGCAAAAACATGCCATTACGATACACCGAAGTATATTCCTATTCTGAAAACAAAATTATGGGATAAAGGGTTGGGGATCCGGACCCCTGGACACGCTGTTGGATCCGCCCTTAAAAATGGTGTTGTTGCACGTTCAAATTGTGTTGTCTATTTTATATGCCTCGTAGTTCTACACATTGAAAATTGCCATGGACAAAAAAAACGAAATGATAATTTTTCCGAGGATGAAAGAATGACTATAATACTAGCCATCAAAGAACGTTCTGATATAATTGAAGACAAAAGTAACAACGCAGCAATAATGAGGGGAAAAAACCCAGCATGGGTTGAGGTTAGTGCAGAAATGACAGCGGCATTACCTAATCGATAGTCGTGCGGTATAAAGGACTATAAGGAGTTGTGGAGGCGAATGAAAATTAAAGCAAAAAAGATTGCCAGGGATAAGAAAGTAGATCTAGTTAAAACAGGGGGTGGAGAACAAGTTTGTGGCGACGTTGACGAAGAAACATTAATAATATTAAATATTATTAAAAAAGATCTGAAGGTGTTCTTCACCACTTGGGATGATGATAGCGAGCTTCAACCACTGTCATCTGCAAATGAGACACCAACCCCAACCGGGAAGCAGACATCTCAACTGGAAACCGAGGATATAGAGCCGACTATCCCAAGCGATCAGTCGCAATCCTGTTCTAACTCGAGGTAACTACTAAATGTAATTGGTCAAAATTCAATAACAACCAACCAATTGCAATATATTCATTTATTATTAACAGGTATTAATTTTAAATATTCCAAAATCATCATCATTAATAACATATATAACATGTATGGAGGTGTAATTATTTCACAAATTATACACATGTATTAAACATTGTCAATACTAAACTAGTAAAATAGCACTGGTTGTTAAAATGGAAATACATCACCAACTCTTAATTATACAGAAATTATAATATATTATGACTACAAATCTTCTTTCAGTGAATCCCACAGTTCTCATCAAGATCCATTGCCGATAAACCAGTCAAGCGATTCCTTTGATGGCCAAATACCTAGGCACAGTTCCCAATCAGACACTGCAAGCAGAGGGTTCAGGTATGCTTTAATGTGCATATGGGAAGCTAACATAACAATGATCCATCTCTTAATTTTAGAGTGTACATTAACATACTTGTTAACAGACTTTTTCTGTGTTTGTTATTTCAGACGTGGCACCAAACGATCTTCGGACAACTCTAACAGGGACGAACTGGTGTTATGAAGAGGGCGGAGGAAGCCATGTCCTACCTGCAAGCAGAACATGAAGCAAAAATGAAGCTAATAACCTTACAGCAGGAGGCTGCAAAATGCAAAAAACAAGCATATCAGGCAAAGCAGAAATACTATGACAAAACATATAGAAAACTATGCATCGATTTATGACATGTAATTTTCTGGTTAATAAACTGATCAAGTAACTGAAGCTTACATGAAATTTTGTCTTATGTATCGTTGCCTGAATACATCTCCTCTCACGTCAACCTCTTCATTGGCTACATGTTGAGGTTGTCCATCTTCATCAGCTGAACCATCGTCTCCAGGCAGCGGATCATTACGCTCCCTGGCAAGGTTATGGAGGCAGACTGTAGCTACCACAATAGCCATGTTGTGCTGTAGCTGAAAAGTTACAAATGTAACATTGCTCTTATTTGATATCAAAGGAATTAATGTAATGGTAACACTCCAGTTCTGATTTTTTAAAATGAAGGGAGTAACCTTCATTAACCCAAAATGTGTAACAATATAATGTCACTTTACTTTTCATATAAGATACTAAATTGCATACCCCTACCCCCATTTTTAAAAAAGCAGCGCTCGTTTGGAATACAGCAATTTAAAGAAATATACTTTTATATATGTATATATTTTATTCGAAAAACATGACCGTGTGTTTTTATTTTCATTTTGATTAATTCGTTCTATTTTAAATGCGTTTGATAAATCTTTGATAGTAATTGAATTTCGCCCCCCCCCCCCCCCCCCAAAAAAAAAAAAAAAAAAAAAAAAACACAAACAAAACAACAACAATTATTATGTATATCATTTATCGGTCTAAATAATATAATGGCATAATGGGATCTTCCGCCCCAAAACACTTACCATACTAACAATGAACTTTCCATTGATTATGGGTCGTTAACAATAATGTTGACATATAAGTATTCGTATAACGCATAGAAAAGGGGCGAAGGCCTTCATGTATACTAATTTAAATCATCAGTAAACATTTATGTGTAATTTATTTTTTGTATTTATAAAAATGAAGCACGCTATGTCTGTTCAAAGCATAAATTAAAGTTACAGTTTGTTTTGTTTAACGACGCTACTAGAGCACATTGATTTATTAATCATCGGCTATTGGTCGTCAAACATGTTTATTTTCTCACGCAGTCAGAGAGGAAACCCGCTACAGTTTTCTGTTAGTAGCAAGGCATCTTTTATATGCACTTTCCCACATTCAGGACAGTACATACCACGATTTGTTGTATACCAGTCTTGGGCACAGGTTGGAACGGAAAAAAGATCAATCGGAGAATTGGGTCCACCGAGCGGGATCGATCCTTCGAGCGAAGAATCTCAACCGACTGACCTAGATCCCGCCCCTAAAGCATAGATTAATTAATGGTTACTTTAAAAGGTAATTTTATTGTACTCACCGAACATCGAAGTCGATTGCCAAATGCAACACACGGAAAGCGTCGTTTCCATATTCCAAATGCCCTTTCGATCACCGACCTTGTCCTACGTTGGGCAACGTTATAACGTCTTTCCGCTTCAGTATGGACATTCCTGATTGGCGTAAGAAGAAATGACGTGCATGTGTATGCTGGATCGCCCACCAGGATCCCCCTAATGGTCCTATCTCTATATTGTTGACGTAGCATGGAATTTTAAAAAATCCGGGAATCGTGGGCTGACCCGTACCATCGACTAACAACGTTAGTGAAAAGCAGGTTGGAATCACAGACAAGCTGACAGTTTAGGCTATACCAACCTTTCCTGTTAATAAATCGTGCAGCATCATCTCCACCAGGGTTGATAATCGGAACATGAGTGCCGTCGATAGCTCCAATAATTTCCGGCATTTGCGCTATATCAAAAAATCCCTGCATAACAGCTGTTCTTGCTTGAAGGTTGTAGGGAAAATGCAAAAAATTATGTTTCACACTACAAATGGCGTCAGTTACACGATGAATTGCCTGACAGCAAGCTGATTGAGAAATGGTAAGTGTATCGCCGACTGCTTTCTGGAATGAACCACATGAATAGAACCGAACCGTGATGGCCAACTGCAATGCTGGTGTCAACGCGCTGCTTCTCCTTGTGGGGTGGGTTATATCCAAACGGATGGTTTACATTAGATGCACAAAAGTATCTTTACTAAGTATAAATCTACCGATAAAATCCTCATCTGAGTATTCCTCAAGTGGGTTAAATCGGTCCCTAAATATACGTAACCGTCTTCTTTCTTGCATTTCATCAGCCTCTTGCTGAGCAATTTGAAATAAAGCGACGATGTCCATTACTGTGTGCAACAAAAATTTCTGTAGTAATGATTAAACGCACGAAAAACAACCCATTACCCGTGTTTAGCAAATCCCATTGTTATTTGATCAGTCGTTTAAACACACGTTTAGGAATGAAAAACGCGCGTTTAGCATTTTGTTATCAAAATAACGTTTTTCGTTAAACGCACGCGTTTAATAAGTTTTTTACGCGTGTAAGATAAAAACAGGCTTCGTAAATTCGGGCCCAAAGGTAACTCTGACATAGACCTAGGCGAAACGCTGTACATTTGTGCATTAGCAGCATGGTGTCTTTTCATATAAACCTTCAGTACACGCAGGGCAGCACATTCCACGGCCTTTGATATACCAGTAGTGGGGCACTGGCTGGGACGCGGAAAACCCTATCAGAGAATGGGTTCACCCAGGGTGGCTGGGGTTCGATCCTATGACCCAGGTATCTTAGACGAGGGCTCTATCTTTGTCAAAATTGTGACAGCTTACAGAACCATCGATCCAAAGTTGGTAATATAAGTGGAGTGAGGTGAGGCGCAGCGGTGTGTCGGTGGGAGGGGGACAAGGGGCCACTTACCACATTCTGGATCTAGACACGAACATTTATTTTGACTTATATTCGCTAGTTAAAGTGTATATTAGCTTTACATATTTAAACCATAGACATTTACTGACATTTGCCTCGAAAAATTGTATTTGTAGAATGCCAGATTTTGAATGTTAGAGCATCATGTTTCTAAAACTTTCCATTGGGAGTGTCAGTGCTACAATTTCAATTTTGTAACAATACAGTTTATATGCCTATTTTTACAGGTACAGTAAGCATTAGTTAATTGGTAAGCTGGCATCTGCCAACTATCCATTAACATGGTCGTCCATACCTAGTTTACTACCTACCAGTTAGTCCAATTAGGGGCATGCAATAATAATATTTTACAAGCAATCGAAGACACAATCTATTTTAATTGTTAACCCGGATGTATTGCAGGACGTATTAACGGGTATACCATGACAACTAAATACCACTACCGTTAAGTTCCTTTACCCTGGGACGTGAGACTCGGACAGAACAGGTTCTGTTCACACGCCTTGAAGTTCTCTGGCAAAGCACAAACTCTACTGGAAGATCCTAGTGACATTACTACAACTCCTCCTCTCCCCCCCCCCCCCCCCCCCCCCCCCAGTGCTGGAGCAAAACCTCGAATTCTAATGATTGACATATTCGGGCAAAATATGCTAACCAGTGACCTGTCTATCATGCATTTCCATCATTCTAATCTACACTCAACATTAGTTGTCCAGATTTGGGCATTTTCGTTTAGTTCGGGCAAAAGCCAGCCTGACCCCCTACACAAATGGAATCCCGTACGCCTATGTCTATACCCATGGTCTGTGTTATAATCATAACGTATTGTTTACATGTTGAAATAACAATCTATAATACACATTGTGATTTCTGTTGTTCATTCACTTAAATACGCCAGAAATATGAGAGAAAAAAGGTTACACGATGTTAATAGCATGCAACCGAGCCCCTCTAGAATGGACAGAAATGCTATACTAAAGGAATACAATACAATAGAATAGAATAGATGTTTAACGACACCCCAGCACGAAAAATACATCGGCTACATGGTAAATGCAAAACGTTTTACTAAAGGAAGGAAGGAAATGTTTTATTTAACGACACACTCAACACATTTTATTTACGGTTATATGGCGTCGGACATATGGTTAAGGACCACACAGATATTGAGAGAGGAAACTGCTACTCTTTTCGATTTGCAGCAAGGGATCTTTTATATGTACCATCCCACAGACAGGATAGTACATACCACGGCCTTTGTTACACCAGTTGTGGAATACTGGCTGGAACGAAAAATTGCCCAATGGGCCCGCCGACGGAAATCGATCCTAGACTGATCGCGCATCAGGCGAGCGCTTTACCATTGAAGTACGTCCCGCCCCCGTTACTAAAGGAGTCAAACGAGAGTTCACTTAAAACATTTCAATACAAAGTCCTTCGTAATAATTCAATTGTTTCTTATTCGTGATATTGCATCCAACAATTTGGTACACGAAAAGGACTGATGAATATGTCGTGAATTTCGATCTCAATCACTCCCCCACCCCCACCCCTTCCCAAATGTTCAATTGTTTTCACCATGGATGCCTGACCTTTCGTATACTTTAATATTATGTGTCAATGTGGAAAACAAATATGCGGACACCCATGGTTGGACGGTTAACGTGAATCAAGAATATAATAAAAACAATTTACAAACATTTCGGTATATCTGTATACATGAATTGTCACCTAGATTTGGCTTCTAACGACAGACGCCTTTAAAACGTTTACTTGGAAGCGGGGAGCGAGTGAGCGGGGGGGGGGGGGGGGGGGGGGGTTGGTCACTACTCCCAACTCTGAAGAAAAATAGAATGTCAACAAAACAAATTCACTTTGGTAAATTATTTGATGACCGCGTAACCCATTCATCACCTTGAAGCAGGAAATGTTATCAACAATTAAAAGTCTATAAAACTATGGTTAACTATTTTGTTGACACTTCCTGCTTCACTGTCATAAATATGTTACGCTGCCTCCAAATAACGTGAAATCTGGAAGCTATTGCATACCTAATATTAAGCTCCACCCATGCCAAGGTATCAAGATTTATTGCACATGCGACTACAAAGAAAACAATGCAGCATTATTGCTGCAATATATACGGTGTAATATAAATAGATTCTTTGTCTGTCTATTGGCAAATAACCGGAGGTGGGGAGGATTGAGAGGGTCACGTGGCCCACATTTTTGACGCAGCAAACCTTTTTTTCTTGTAGTGAAAAACTAAAACTATTTGCTTGTGCCCCCTCTGAACTCCCCCCCCCCCCCCCCCCCCCCCCCCATATACACATACACACATTCACTTTATATTGGACAGCTGGAACTGGCTTGGGATTCTAGATCTCTCCGCCTGTGAATGTGTTAAACTTCTCTATCTAATCATTCACAACACTTTTAATTATGTCTGTTTTGTTTAACGACATCATTAGTGCACATTGACTTATTTATCATCGACTACTGGATGTCAAACATTTGGTAATTTTTTATATAGTCTTGTAGAGGAAACCCGCCACATTTTCCCATTAGCAGCATGGGGTCGTTTATATGCACCATCCCATAGACAGGATAACACATGCCACGGCCTTAGATATGCCAGTTTTGGTGCACTGGCTGGAAAGAGAAATAGCCAATGAGCTCGCCGACCTGGTTCGACAGCGCATCAGACGAACGCGTTACCACTGGGCTGCGTCCCGCCACAATAGTTTGAGAGGAATCAAAAGCCCGTGCGTTTTCCTTACAGAAATAGCACGAAACGTCTATGAGTGGGGTAAGGTGGTTAATCAAGTCCAAGCGTTGTTCGCACAGAAATAGAACAGGGTGTGCAGGTTGGGAGGTGGGGGGGGGGGGGGGGGGCGAGAATAGGGGAGCCTAGTGCGCGACTGGTTTTCCCTTCATAGAGGTGTGGCGGGACGTAGCCCAGTGGTAAAGTGTTCGCTTGATGCGCGGTTGGTCTAGGATCGATCCCCGTCGGTAGACCCATTGGGCTATTTCTCGTTCCAGCCAGTGCTCCACAACTGGTGTAACAAAGACCGTGGTAGGTATATAAAAGATCCATTTCTGCTAATCGAAATGAGTAGCCCATTAAGTGGCGACAGCGGGTTTCCTCTGTCAATATCTGTGTGGTTCTTAACCATATGTCGGACGCCATATGATCGTAAATAAAATGTGTTGAGTGCGTCGTTAAATACAACATTTCCTTCCTTCATAGAGGTAGCACATGTACAAGGCTTGGCGGTGTGCGTGTGTTGTGGGGACAGCTAAAGACTGACAATCACCAATGTTACATTTCATATTCAAATGACCTTCCCTCCGTAAAGAGTTACTTCAAATGCACCAAGCTGCTGGTTGATGTGGTCGAATGAAAAATCACATGTACTAGTGTTCAATTTCACTTTAAATTAAAAAAAGAAAGAAAGAAGAAAAAAGCTCTCTCCCCCATTGCATATGTTCAGGTGACCAGGATAATAAACCAATGAATTGTTTCAATGAGCCTTACTTCAATGATTTTAGCGTCGCCTCTGCTTTAATACTTCGATGACAGGTGTAATGGTATAAAACGGAGTTGCGCCGTCTAAGGTGCTTGGAGCTATGGATATTTATCATAATAAAGAAGGGTTGCATCAAGGTATCATCGTTGTGATAAAGAACAACCTAAACTGATATATTATAAGAACAGTTGCAATAATCGTCGGTAGTTGTGATTCTTGGATGAGCAAATCATGCTAACTGCTACCTTACTGTTTGGAGTAACACTGTGGTCGTGGCTACTGCAACCAGTGTATGGCGGTGCAGGTATGTTTAGGCTACACACACATGCACGCGCACACACACACGTGCATGCACAGAGAGAGAGAGAGAGAGAGAGAGAGAGAGAGAGAGAGAGAGAGAGAGAGAGAGAGAGAGAGAGAGACAGACAGACAGACATACAGATAGAGAGGCAGAGAGAGAGAGAGAGAGAGAGAGAGAGAGAGAGAGAGAGAGAGAGAGAGAGAGAGAGAGAGAGAGATGACCCGCTGCCGCATTCCGATAATGAAGCAAGGGTCTTTTATATGCACTTTTCCAGACAGGGCAGTACACACCACAGCCTTTAATAAAAGTAAACTGTCTTTCTCTCTCTCTCTCTCTCTCTCTCTCTCTCTCTCTCTCTCTCTCTCTCTCTCTCTCTCTCTCTCTCTCTCTCTCTCTCTCTGAAATTGTATTATGTGTATATCCTGTAATTATAAAACGCTGTTGGCTGTTTAACAATGTTGACTATATTGTTTTTTGAAGAGGTATACTACATATAATTTGCAAGTTTATCAGCACTGACATTCATTAACCAACTTCTTTTTCTTTTCAGGAAATAAATGGGCGTACTCTGATCGCGGGATAGGTTCGTAAGATATAATTATTATACACATCCTACAGTACACCATAAACTGTGTATTAAACAATGCGCTACATATACAAGTATTCACATATATTCACAAAAACTATACTCTGTCAAAAAAGAAACGCATAGGCGAAATATTCATGAAATTATCTCTTTAATACAAAGTGGCATAATTTCGTTATTTGTGATCGTATCACAGTCAAATTTGACATAAGTATGTGACAATGCTCTTGTTATGGACTGACGGCAGTGGAGGCGTTTACGTCACCAAACAGCATCGCACGAGGGCGCTGAATTCAGTACCTCGTGTGGCCACCATCAGGAGCAATCACTGCGCGAAATCTCCTTGGCATAGACTGAATGAGTCTCTGAATCCGGACACGTGGAATCCTAGTCCATTCTTCCTGCAGTGCATGTGACAGTTGCGGAAGCGTCTGAGGCTCCGGGTCACGCTGGCGTACACGTCTGTCCGGTTCGTCGCATAGATGTTCAGTGGGGTTGAGATCTGGCGATCGTGATGGCCATGGCAGCACATCAATGTTCTCATTCTGTAGGAAATCCATTGGTACACGTGCCGTATGCGGCCTGGCATTGTCCTGCTGTAAGAGTTCTCTCTGTCGATCCAAAATGGGAAGCCTGTGACGTCGAAGAATTTCATCGCGATAGCGTACAGCTGTCAGGTTGCCTTGTACGAACACAAATTCACTTCTGCCGGTGTATGAGATGGCTTCCCACATTATGACACTCCCTCCACCGAATCTGTCAACTTGGGCGACGCAGTTGTTGGCAAAACGTTCATTGCGGCGTCTGTAAACACGCTGTCGTCCATCACGTCGCTGTAGAAGGAATCGTGACTCGTCGCTGAACCATACTCGCCACCAGTTTCCCAAGTTCCACCCATGTACATTCGTGCACCAGCGAACACGTAAATGTCGATGTTGACGTCGCAGGACGGAGCCAACATACGGTCTCCTAGCCCGTAAACCAGCTTCTCGAAGTCGGTTCCGAATGGTTTTTGCAGACACCCTTCTCAAACCAGGTATGCATCCAGCAGTGTTCGTTGCTGTGGCAGTTCGGTGACGCAAGTGCAGAATTCGGATGTGCTGCAGCTGTTATGCGAGGTCTTCCACTTCTGGGCCGGTCTTCAGCTGATTGAAACTGCTGGTACCTGTCCCAGAGATGTAAAATGGTGCTCTGATGGACGTTCATGTGGCGTGTGACTCCTGACTGCGATTCACCTAACTAAAGGCGGTCTATTGCAATGTTTCGATTCTTGGCATCTTGTAACTTGTCTACGTCGAAATGGAAATGAGGCATCATAGCGAGCATTGCAGCTTCAAATACCCATCACTACCCCAATCTTTCCCCCTGAGTTTCACGTGCATTCGCCAAAATCTGACCATTTCACGCCGATTTCCTGCAATTGTCGCACAACGTGCCACAACGTGCATTAAATTTGTTTTAGGGTGCATTTGGGCATTCCAGGAATATTAACAAACATGGTCATTCAGCAACATTGTACAAAAATAACGATATTTTGTAAAATCAAACACTTTTCTTCTTTCCCTATCACCTATGCGTTTCTCTTTTTTTGGACAAAATATAGATCAAGGTAAAGATAAAAGAAAATATTGTTGTGTATTTTGATTTCACTGATTGTTATTAATCGTGGATTTAGTATCCTATGTTTGCGCATAAATGTGAATTTACGAGTGTTAAACTATTGATATAATTGCATACAGTAAACATAAATGTAAAGACAAAACCGTTCGTTAACCGCGATCAGTATCGAATGGGCATTTGACAAAATAGTGGTTGATTCCATGAATCGCTATTTAGATCCTCGGCTGTGGGTGTGGGTAATTGTTGGCATGCTTCCATCAGAGAACTTTTCAAGCACGCCTGTCATGTGCACAATCTCTTACCTCGCCAGAGGGTTCTGTCCAAGACCCTTGTCTATAGGAGGAGATCCTTTATTGGACAATTCATCCTTCTTCATCACCACAAAGAGGACTGCCACTCCTCTTTGTGCCACATAATACAGTTCCAACTATTCACCAAATACTTTCTGTTGTTCTTATTAGTCATCATCTTCCATACTACTGTAATACCAAATACGTGTAAAAAGTATTTCTATTAATCATAAACGTAAAGTGATGCTATTTTGTGAAATTGGTTCCAGGTCTAATGACACGAATAGCCTGTAATGACATCGGGTTTCTTTCTTCTAGATAGGGGTCGCAAATACCGTATGATTCCTAGCTGGGAATGTAGTTTATTCCTTTTTCTATGTCAATGTAATATAAAACAAAAATCTTTTGAATGTATTTATTATGCAGGTCCGAAAGAACCGGAGGTTGATGTACACCATTCCCCCACACTTAAAGCTGTATGAGGGTGGGACGTAGCTCAGTGGTACAGCGCTCGCCTGATGCGTGACCGATCTAAGTTCGAATCCCGTCGGTGGGCCCATTGGGCTATTTCTCGTTCCAGCCAGTGCTCCACAACTGTTGTAACAAAGGTCGTGGTATGTACTATCCTGCCTGTGGGATTGTGCATATAAAAGATCCCTTGCTGCTAATCGAAAAGAGTAGCTCATGACGTGGCAACAGCGGGTTTCCTCTGTCAATATCTGAGTGGTCCTGAACCATATGTCTGACGCCATATAACCGTAAATAAAATGTGTTGAGCGCGTCATTAACTAAAACATTTCTTTCCTTCCCCATTATATATCAATAAAAAGAAAACAAAAAGTACAAATTTAGAGTGCATTATAGTGTGTGCCCCATTCCCACTCCGCAGATGGTCCCTAGGGTCTGTTATAATATATTGCTTTTAAAATATGCGTTTACGTTTTGTGAACTGGACACGGAGCTACCAGTGTTGTATTCTTCAGTTATCGTTGCCTGTTTTGAGCAGGACCGGAATACTGGCCCCTGGACTTTCCGTTTTGTGGAGGTCAACGGCAGTCTCCAATCGACGTTATATCTCATCTGGCGGTCCCAGGCAGCCATCTGATCGACTTCAACCTCAGTGATCTGAACAAAACCAATGGCGTGTCCATGGTTATGGCGAATATTGGCGGACACACAGGTAATATTATATAATCACACAAACACCACCAATACAATTCAGTGCAACAGAGAACAAAATACAATTAACAACAACCATCCACACCACCCCCAAGAAAAAAAATTCAAAGAAATAAACACCACCACGAACAACAACATCAACAACAAACAATATAGCTCTGAATAAACAATAAAAATCCATCATTTCATTTCAACTTATTTTCGTGCTTATATCGAATTAAGGTTCAAGTACGCTGTCCTGGGCACACACTTTAGCTATCAAGGACAGTGGGTTAGTTGTTAATGGTTAATGGTTAGTGAGAGAGAACAAGGTATAGTGGTCTTACTCGTACCCATTGTGTCGCTGTTGGTGGAAGCTGGTACCGGGCTTCGAACCATGTACCTACCAGCCTTATGTCCGATGGCTTAACCACGACACCACCGAGGCCGGTGAAAATGCATCATCGATTGATCGAATTTATTGATATTTGGATTAACGACTTTGTCGAGCGGGAGGTAGCCAAGGGGTAAAGAGCTCGCCTGATGCACTGTCGTCCTAGAATCGATCCCCGTTGGACCCATTGGGCTATTTCTCGTTCCACCTAGTGCCGTGGTATATGCTATACTGTCTGTGGGATGGTGTATATAAACGACCCCTTACTACTTATAGAAAATGTAGCGGGTTTCCTCTCTAAGACTATATGTCAGAATTACCAAATGTTTAACATCCTATAGCCGATTATTGATAAATAATTAATAAACAAAAGCCTGTTTGGTCGATGCGACAAGTTAATCGGTTCCAAGGACCATAATCGAGTACTGCAAAGAACAATACAATGTCACTTCCTTTTTTATTCTGTGGACACAAAACCTTGTTTTTAACTTAGTGAGAGTATTGTTTAATTACGTTGCAAACACGATTGGTTTCTTGCAACGACAACAAAACCTACAAAATACAAACAAATAAACAACAACAACAACAACAACAAAAAACAAATATAACAAAATCCTCAACACTTCTCAAAACAAAAACAAAAAACAATCAAACAAAACAACAACAAACAAAAGAAACGAAAAATATCTATATTATAGATCGATTATTTACTAACAATAACAAACAAAAAACCCTGTGCAAAACAATTCTTTGATTTATGTTTGATCTAAATCATGTAATGATGCCATTGGAAAGCTACCTAAAATAACAGGCAAATGTTGAGTGGTTTTACTTCTGTTAGAATATTGTACTGGCTATTTGCAGTTGAAGTTGCCCTCGGTGGTGACCCTATTTACGTTACTGGAGGAGGCCTGGAGGGGCGCTACAGACTGGAACAGTTTCACTTTCACTGGGGGTTGAAGAGTCAACGAGGTTCGGAACACGCTATTGATGGAAGTTATTTCCCTATGGAGGTAACACGAGCACCCCGACGTCATCATCATCATCATGACGACCCCTGTCTTTGTCTCTCTGTTACCTGTCTGTCTCCTTTCCTTCAGGGCGGGGCGTAGCCCAGTGGTAAAGCGTTCGCTTGATGCGCGGTCGATCTGGGATCGATCCCCGTCGGTGGGTTCATTTGAGCTATTTCTCGCTCCAGCCAGTGCACCACGACTGGTATATCAAATGTCTCTCTATCTCTCTCTCTCTCTCTCTCTCTCTCTCTCTCCTCTCTCTCTCTCTCTCTCTCTCTCTCTCTCTCTCTCTCTCTCTCTCTCTCTCTCTCTCTCTCTCACACACTCTCTTACTCTCTCTCTCTGTGTTTGTCTGTATGTATGTATGTATATATATATATATATATACCCACCCCTGGCAGACGGCGTCATCACAGCTTTTCGTTAGTCCATTGGTACTGCACCAAGAAGTCCTCAAGGCAACCATCATCAATCAAAACTTGTGCCAGAATGAAATATTAGTAGTGTCGCTACAAATGTACCTAACTAATGTCCCAGTGATTCTTTTCAGACATTGATAGTTCATCTTTGACGACACGTGGCATTGGTAACATCTTATGTGAACCCGGTTATTTCTGAATCAAGTATCTTTTTCTTTCAGATGCACATCGTTCTATACAATGACAAGTATGCCAACTTCGCTTCGGCTCTACACAAGCCAAAGGGTCTTGCTGTGTTAGCATTCTTTTACAAGGTAAGATGAAATTAGTACCGCGTTGTAAATACTTGTCAAATGATGACATAACAAGATAAGAGTAGATGGATGATACTTGCTAATCACAAAAATTATTAATTTGGTACAGCTCTTTGTCAACGAAACTGAAGATTACATTTCTAAGAAACCTAAATCGAGGATTAGATCCTTAAGCAGCCTTTAGTTGGTGTTGATCTAGTTTTGACTAACGAGAAAAGATATGGATTATATTGGTGTATTAATATTATCCGTTTCTTTATTCCTTCCTTCCTTCATTCATTTGTTCATTCATTCAGTCAACGGATTAACAGAATTCGAAAGACATATATGTTTTACTATACGAGTACAAGTAGGAGTTCGTAAATCTAAATTAAACTCTTTAACAGAAAATCAGTAGAGTAGAGAAAGTGACATGAGTCTCCGTTAGATACCTTCGACTTTTTATCTTACGAGTTGCTTTAAAACGTGCCCAACGAGAAAACGCGAGTTGTAAGATAAATGGTATCTAATGTAAATGAACGAATGTAGTATTCTATTTCTTTTTTATAAAAAAAAAAAAAAAAAAAAAAAAAAAAAAAAAAAAAAAAATGAAATGTCTTTTCCACCTACAATTTACCTACGGTCCTAGTAGTTAATTTACGCCTCAGTCAATTTTAATTGTGATTCTTTCCTTGGATAGAATGGCAGTGGTGACTAGGAGGAGACAGTCGTTTTTAAATTGTTATCACATATATATGTGTTATTAGTATGTGTTATCAAAACAGGTGTTAAGAATCATCAATATTTATCTCTATTTGGGTCTTCCACCTTATATTTTTTGCAAGTTTTAATCAATGGAATATATATACAGAACTTCACATACGTTGCTTTCGCTGCCTATTTATTGCACGAGTTTATTTTGCGCAGGATTATATATCACGAGACCGCGTAGAAATAAAAAGAAGCGAAAACAACGCATGTGAAATTCTGTATTTATTACATACCTTCTTTTATGTTTTACATAAACGGTTTTTAATTTAACGTCATAACAACACTTTGTTAAGTCTATGATCAAAACTCCTTTCATGGATTTTCTTAACGTTTAGAATCATACTCCGCGCCAGCCTTGTGTAATGTTTCAAATACGACGTGACGTCATTAGGTTACTTCTATATGACGTCAGTAAATAAAAGGCACTAACTGCAGTAAAAAGAAAAAGGGAATTCCCCATTTAAAAGTTCCGGTCCATATCGCACATATGTGCGATATAAAATACATTTATCACACGGTTTCAAAAAGTCTTTATCACTATAGTAAGATTTTAATAGGTATGTAATAAATACAGAATATACTACGTCTTTGATGAGATCACAATTATAATACACTTTTGATGAGATCACAATTATAATACACGTTTGGTGAGATCTTATCTTTTAATTGCTTTCTAGGTTGGCGAAGTAAACAAAAGCATGTTCAAAATTTTGCATCACTTTGTGGACATCAAGTTCAAAGGTTTGTGTCATGTGTTTACTCAATTGGCATATAGAGAAAACTGATCGTGAGCCGGACACCATCGTGAACCGGACAACTTTTTAACTATAGAACTTGTGACGTTTTGTCATTCGTTTCAACGTTACGTGATTGCAGTCTTTTCATTTAACACTAGAAGAAAACAACCACAAAGGGATTTTTGAGAAATGTTTAAATTTTAATTTCTCTTGCTCCGAAGATAATCCGAAAATTAGCCTAATGGGCCCACCGACAGACATCGATTCCAAACCGACCGCGCATCAAGCGAGCGCTTTACCACCGGACTACGTCCATCCTCTAATCTTAGCATTCCTATCGTTGTAACTTCTTACAATTGCGACCATAAATTTTCCTTCAGTCGCCAGCTTGTTCGGCAACGCAGCATAGATTACTGTCGTAAATTACGGTGAAGACTCTAACATAGATGTCAACTGGCAGTTAGATGATGACTTGGTTATATAAGGCTGCCTTTCCATATGTACGATTTTTGTGTCCGTCATTCGTGAACGGTCACATACAAAAAACCGCTCGCCTGTTTAAGGTATTGTACCCTTTCCATTAGCCCGAGTACTCCGTCTGATGGTAAGAGAGCTAAACGGAAATTTAGACATAATACAACATCAACAGCAATCATGTGGTTGACGTTAAATGCCTTTACATTGATAAATGTTTATATATTAATCACTAACACAGACGTTACATGAAGAAACCCGACAGCACACCCTTTCAGTAATCTTCCGGTTAAATACGTATTTCCTGACGGGTTTCGTCCTGTAGTGTGTGTATTAGTGATTAATATGTGAATTTTTGTTTATCAGAGAGATCGAAAATGATCAATATAAAGGTATTTAACGTGAAACATAGGATTGTTGTTGTACGAAGCTGCATCCTAACCGGACGCGAGCGATTATTTTAGAAATCATTAATTTCAATCGGCGATTTCACACGCGTGCGGTTAGGATGCGGCAACTGAAATGAATGATTTCTATAATAATCGCTCGCGTCGCGAGCGGCCGGTTAGGATACAGCTTTAAAACGAGAATCTTTTACTACTGTTTGGTAGGCAGCGATTGCGCAGAATTGATATAGATTGGTCCCTGACGGTAAGAGAGTGTTGATAACTTTACAAATGTCCGTCTAGCTCTCTTAAGCTTTATTCTAACCGGATGCGAGCGATTATTTTAGAAATCATTCATTTCAATCACCGTATCCTAACCGCACACCCACGGTGCGACGGATGAAAAAGTTGCTTCGCACGCATGCGGTTAGAATACGGCAACTGAAATGAATGAATGAATGAATGAATGTTTAACGACACCCCAGCACGAAAAATACATCGGCTATTGGGTGTCAAACTATGGTAAATGCAACAACAATGTGATGATCAACATCAATATAAAAATTCAACAGTTAAATTAAAACACAGTGTAAAGAACTGTGCAAAAATACAAATATCACAGATAAAGTAAAAATCAGTATCGCTGAAAAATTGTAATACAAATTCTGGATGGAACAATTGAAATGAATGATTTTGTTTTCTTCTAAAATAATCGCTCGCGTCCGGTTAGAATACAGCTTTACCGCTAGAGTGCGCTGGCTACCTTTCCATATATGTGTGTCTGTCACATGTCATCCCACTTTGTTTTAATAGCACTCGGTGCGGATGTTTTTGCAGTACAGTGCTTAAAAGCATGCATTAAAATAAGCCGTCAGTCCGTGCAACTGTATTTATGGAAAGTGGTTTCACGTGCGACAAATGGCAGACAAACATATGATGGATGACGTACAGATGGAAAGACAACATAAGAACAGTACGTCCTTCAAGTGAAAAAATGGGAGATAGTTATGTGTTATGCATTCGGCAATACTCGTTTTAACTAATAATCCGGCAAACTTATATCGTGAATGTCCGATACCAAACGAATACATCCGAGATATTCCGAATTGTCGATAACCTACGTGTTATTTAACTTCGCCTCGGTGATGTCGTGGCTAAACCATCGGACTACAGACTGGTAGGTACAGGGTTCGCAGCCCGGTACCGGCTCCAACCCAAAGCGAGTTCACTAACCCACTTTGCTGGACAGACAGCCCAGATAGCTGATGTCTGTGCCCATGACAGCGTGCTTGAACATGCACGAAAATAAGTTGAAATGAATCATGGTAGCAACAATTATTATTAGTAGGTAGTATTGTTCTTTGTTAGCATAAGCGTACGAAATAGGAGCAAAACCTCAAATTCTGGTAAAAATGATACAGATATTCGGGCAAAATGTGCTAATCTGAAAACTTTCTACCATGTATTTCTATCATTCTAGCCTCAAAATTAGTTGTATTCCATGTAAAAATGCGTAGTGATTCGTTTGCAACCCTATATATTTGGTTGGTACTAATTATAATATGAATAAACGTTGTTATGCAAATTTGGGCATTTTTGTTTAATTCGGGCAAAAGCCAGTCTGCCCCCCCCCCCCCCCCCCCACACACACACATACACACAAATAGGATCCCGTACACCTATGTTTGTTAGTGTATCCAATAATTTTCATGCATATAATTATTGTAGCAGTTTAATATTAAATATAATCTGTATTTTCAATTATTTTCCATTGTATCATGTTACATTTTGTGGACAATTAGTTCATGCTAATCCTGTCACCCTCATTCAATAAAGTAATAGCGCATAATGTTCTTTGTGTAAAACTGATTCCCAGACATTTTGTACAAAAGAAGACGCCGTCACGAAACTATCTGCAAAACAACACCCACCCAAAACTAATTCTCAGCTGGTTTCTTAGAATAATGTTTTATGTTTGTTTCGGATTTCAAAACAGGAGAGTTAACTAAATATTGCTTTATGGTTCTGTTTTTTTTTATTGACAGACAGCAGAAAGCCAATTGCTGCGTTTCCTATATTGTCTTTGTTACCGAAGAAGTTCAATTCCTGGTTCAGATACGAAGGCAGCCTGAGCACGCCTCCTTGCTCTGAAACGGTCTCGTGGACTTTATTTCAAGACAAAATCCACATTTCAGAGGCGCAGGTTGTATTAGGGGTTTTTTTCCCTTTTCTTTCAAGAAAGCCGAATTTTGACACAGATATTTTATGGCATAATGGGGGGGGGGGGGGGTGGGGGGGGGGGGGGGGGGGGTCAGTTTTAATACGGAACTCCAAAAATAAGTAACTCTCTCTTGACCGTCATTTTCAGTTTCCAAAATGGCCGCCATCAGCAACCACCTATGTTGAATATCATGAATTTTAAGACAGGTAACCCCATGGTTCCAAAACCTCAACCTATAGGGAGCTATACATCTGTTGGTGCACAGAAAAAAATAGATCATATGTCCGCGATATTAGATTTAAAGATGACTGCCTTATTTCTAAGTACGATAGAATCACATGTCCTGCATTGAGGAAGCTATCCACGGTTCCTTTTGTAGCAAATATTTCACCAACCGCAATGAATCGCTCACTCACATCAATGAAATCATTTTTGATCTGCAATGCTACATAAATCAAGCAATAAAGAGGATTTAGTCTCGCGCTGTTCACATATATTGCCATGCATATACGTTAGTTTAAGGACTATTTTCATATTTTGGGATACAATTGATAAAGGTAACCTAGGTGGAGATATTATCAGATATGTCGCACTAGATTCATGGGTATCTAAACTATAGGTATATATTTTGAAATCACTGTTCTATGTGACTTAAGTTTCGAAATATTAATTGAAAGGTTTGCATATTGCGGCCATCTTTAAATGCAATATGGCGGATATACATGTATGACCGACATATATATGCACCTTAAATCCTTAAAAATGAGTATAGGCTTTGGAATCGTCGTTCTATCTGCTTAAAATCCAAGGTTTTAAATACAAACTGTAGCTCAATGCGCTCAAATTCCGCCAGAGATGTCATTTCGGAAAAAGTTAAAAGTTATATAAACCTAATTATGCTAAAATGATAAGAGCTTTTCTTTTTCTTAAAAAAAACAAACAAGAAAAACAAGAAAAATATATACTTGATAGCCAGGTTCGGCACTTCTTATAGCTTGTGTGTGAGTACGTTTGTGTGCGTGTCGTGCATCAATAGGATAAGAGAGAAGCGGCGACAGCAAAGGAGGCTGCTTCTACCGAAATATCAGCAAAGAATATTTTATATGCACCTTTTCATAGACAAAACATTGCATGTACCACTCATGGGGCACTGAGGAGGGAGAGGCATATAGACACACACACACAGAGAGAGAGAGAGAGAGAGAGAGAGAGAGAGAGAGAGAGAGAGAGAGAGAGAGAGAGAGAGAGAGAGACAGACAGACAGACAGACAGACACAGACACAGACACAGACAGAGAGACAGACATACAGACAGATATAGAGAGAATGAGATAGAATGATAAAAAGAGAAAGAGACGGACAGACAGAGATACAAAGACAGTGACAGAGAAAGACAGAAAGAGTAAGAGAGAAAGATAGTGAGAAAGAAAGAAAGACAGGCAGATAGACAGACCAGAGAGAGAGAGAGAGAGAGAGAGAGAGAGAGAGAGAGAGAGAGAGAGAGAGAGAGAGAGAGAGAGAGAGAGAGAAAGAGAGAGAGAGAGAGAGACAGAGAGAGAGAGATGATATGTGTGTGCGTCATTCTTCTTGTTCTTTTTGCTATGTTGGGTTGTATTTGGTACTGTTTTGAGATATGCAACAATACGTTTTTGTCATGTGTGCAGATGTTTATTTAGTTAAATTCTCTTCTCGAGTGGTTAAGCCACAAAGTCCGCTACACGTTTCTCACTGAATTACATTCAACTTGATCTTGAGTTACAGTACTTTCACTTTCAGATGAATGCATTTCGCAGTATCTTGGAAAACGCCCAAGGACAAGAAAACAGGACTCTAGTTGATAACTTTAGGCCACTGCAGGAACTAAACAGACGTAAAGTGTACACCAATCTTAATTTTGAATCAGTGAGAACCACTACTGAAGGGACAGTGCAGGTGTAGTAAAACTCGTTAGTTCAAATGAATGCACATTGGTGCGACATTATGTGCATTTAATCCTTACATGTGACGTCACACTATTGTTCTAACTAAACTATGTGCAGTTCTACGTATTTTATAACAACTAACAACTAGACATTAACTTGTGTCCTTGACAGGCAGCCCAGATAGCTGAAGTGCGTGTGCACTGGACAGAGTGCTTGAACCATATATGGATATAAGCTCGAAAATAAATTGAAATAATAAAAAAATGTTTGACGTTTTGTCTTTTGTTGACCTTTACAGGACTGAAGAAATGGGAAGCTCAAAACATTGCCCCCCCCCCCCCCCCCCAAAAAAAAAAAAAAATTTAAAATAAAATAAATAATAATAATAATATTTTGTTTAATGTTTCAGGTCCGTAGGGAGTGGGGAAACAATCTCTAGTGGAAGGACCACATTCTCTATTGGGGTGACAGAATATAAATATATATATATATATATATATATATATATATATAGAGAGAGAGAGAGAGAGAGAGAGAGAGAGAGAGAGAGACGGGGGGGAGGAAGGATTGGCACATCAAAATGCCATGGTATGTGCTGTCCCGTATGCGCGAAAATGTATAATATACTGAACAGCATTGAAAACGCATCACCAGTTGATGATAAATGTGAATGGGGCATATATCAGCATTAAAAATATAAATGAATAAGTATCATACTACCTTATAGACCATGTATGACGACGAATAACTTACAAAAACGATTGCCTGAACACTCCATGAAACACAACACCAAAACACAGCATATTGCTTGCATAGCATGAAAAACGTAAATTGAATGTGCAAATCATGCTGATTGGGGCTATACAAGATGGTCTTTGAAAAGCCACTTTCATTTATGAAGTAGTCTTTGAGGGAACATTAAACAAGTGATGGCAAGGTTGACAGATGAGGAACGTGCCTTAGGCATGCTTCAAGTCGGCATTTCGAGTAGAATCATCGCACAGCGGTTTGGATGCCACCATTCAACAACCACTAGATTCCACAGGAGATACCAGCAGACAGGAACCACCAGGGACCGTCCACGTCCAGGCCAACGACGTGTTACGACACCACGACAAGATCGCTATATTGTTCGCCTCCATATTCGTGATCGAACGCTGCCAGCTGCCAGGACTGCACCAACTATTCAAGGTCGACGAGGGGTTATCAGCTCAGACATTGTGTTTCGCCGTCTTCGCTCTGCTGGGCTGCGTGCTTAACGACCATATGTTGAACCTATCCTGACTGATCGACATCGAAATGAGCGCCGACGTTTGGCAGGAAGGTATCGTCATTGGAGATTACAACGTTGGCATGATGTGCTATTCTCTGACGAATCACGTTTCCATTTAAGGAATGCTGATGGTCGGTTGCTGGTGTGGCGTAGGCGTGGAGAACGTTACCACAATAACTGCCTTGTCCAACGGATCAATGGGGTGGAGGGAGTGTCATGGTGTGGGATGGGATCAGTTTTAATTACCGAACAGCACTGTGGCAGAATGAATGCCATTCACTACCGGGATAACGTCTTGCAAAATCACGTCATCCCCTTCTTTCATCAGCATCAGGATATGCACACATTTCAGCAAGACAACGCCCGAGCGCACACGGCACGTGTTACAACACAGTATCTAGCGAACAATAATGTCCCTTTGCTTGAATGGCCAGCACTGTCCCCTGATTTATCGCCAATAGAGATCGTTGGGATTACCTTGGTCAACGCATCTCACGTCGTCCACAAATGAATAACCTTAGAGAACTGGAAAACGCACTAGAGCAGGAGTGAAATGCTATCCCCCAGAACACTATTCGCAGACTTATCGGGTCGATGAGAAGACGTTGCATGGCTTGTGTTGCTGCAGATGGTGGTCATACGCGCTATTGACTTTTCATT
Organism: Gigantopelta aegis; assembly: GCF_016097555.1. Lineage (NCBI taxonomy): Eukaryota > Metazoa > Mollusca > Gastropoda > Neomphalida > Peltospiridae > Gigantopelta > Gigantopelta aegis. The sequence goes on from NC_054701.1 coordinate 80,497,690, forward strand.
GTGACCCCACGTGTCTTTCAAACGTAAATGAATTAAAACTAATCAATGATTGTGCATCCTTTTTTCTTTGTTGTCATTATCAATCATCCATCTAATGCTGTTCACAACAAAAACATTTATTGCTCAGGTATTCTTTTCGAAATCCAAACATTTCTTGGTGGTGCGTTTTCACTGCTGTTCAGTATATATAAAATACACCTTGCTGATTCTGCGGCAACAGGTTTCCTCGCCCATTCTCTAACCCAAGAGGAGAAATAACCATATTATAATAACAGAAATGGAAGGACCTGACTCCCCAGGGCTGATTCTAGTCTACAATAAGTGGGGTGGCAGTACAGAAAGAATAGCGATGAAGTAATACGGGATCTTCTCCAGGTGCCCCCAAAAAGAACCTTTAAACTAAAAAGCGCAGTTTTAAGTACATTTCTAACCCTTTGCCCACTCCCACGCTAAATACGGCCCTGCAGCTAAGGATTCAGACTATGTCCACTAAAACTATGTTTTGAAATAGCAAAGGTATATAACAGGCATAAAGGCAAATAAACAATCATTAAAGGACACCTTGACAAAGCTTATTGATGGTTGTCGCACACCACAACCCCAGGTATAAAGTTTAAAGTTTGTTTTATTTAACGACACCCCTAGAGCACGTTGATTTAAAAATCATCGGCTATTGGATGTTGGTTGTCAAACATTTGGTAATTTTTATATATAGTCTTATGGAGGAAACTCGCTTCATGTTTTCCATTAGCAGCAAGGGATATTTTATATGCACCATCCCACAGACAGGATGGCACATACCACGGTCTTTGATGTCTTCAATGAGAAATGGTGCAGTGGGCCCACCGACGGGGGTCGATCCTAGACCGACCAAGCATCAGCCGAACGCTTTACCACTGGGCTACATTCCGCCCTTGTATTTTAGAAATACAACTCTTGGATCATGTCGTGTTGTTTTTATTATTTTAAAAACCTGGACGTTATACTTTCTTTTGATGCCTATCAATATGAATTACAGGACCACGTTTACACAATTGTGTATGAACTGATACGCACTAACGTCTTACGCTGTTCATACAGTGTGTAAAGCGGCTTTATGATTCATACGGCCATTGCATGATTCAAATATTAAAACATTATCACGACCCCTTGTTAAATAATTTAGCTAGTACAAGAGTGTATTACTTATGATCAATTTGAATGATAGAAATCGTTATCGTAATCAAAATGGTATCTCCGCTCAAGTTAGAGTCGAAAGAATATTGACAATATTGTGATCGTTTCCGCGAATCGGTTCCAGGTACTTCGTCTATAGCAGGACTGTCACTCCCATGACACTACTGAGCTTATGATGAGACTTTGGAACAAGAAGAATTATTTGTCAAAACAATATAATTAGGATCAGACTGTCAACTGACACGACGAAGTTGGCCAACACAACGGTTGCAATGTAAATTTCCCAACTGCCAACTTGCGATGAGTGCATTCAGATTAACAACCAATCGGTCGTAGAAGGAAGGAAGGAAATGTTTTATTTAACGACGCAATCAACACATTTTATTTACGGTTATATGGTTTCGGACATATGGTTAAGGACCATACATATATTGAGAGAGGAAACCCGCTGTCACCACGTCATGGGCTACTCTTTTCAATTAGCAGCAAGGGATCGTTTATATGCACCATCCCACAGACAATATAATATATACCACGGTCTTTGTTACACCAGCTTTAGAGCACTGGCTGGAACGAGAAATAGCGCAATGGGCCAACCAACGTGGATCGATCCTAGATCGATCGCGCACCAGGCGAGCGCTGCACCACTGAGCTACGCCCCCACCAACCCCCCCCCACCCCCACCCCCCTCCACACCACCCCCACTGACCAAATCGGTCGTAGAAGTCGTATACGACGAAAATCGAGTTGTAAGAGCGCTCAGATTAGCAGCTAAACAGTCGTTCAAAAAAGATAGAAATGTTTTATTTAACGACGCACTCAACACATTTTATTTACGGTTATATGGCGTCAGACATATTGTTAAGGACCACACAGATTTTGAGAGGAAACCCGCTGTCGCCACTACATAGGCTACTCTTCCGATTAGCAGCAAGGGATCTTTTAGTTGCGCTTCCCACTGGCAGGATAGCACAAACCATGGCCTTTGTTGAACCAGTTATGGATCACTGGTCGTTGCAAGTGGTTAACACCTACCCATCGAGCCTTGCGGAGCACTCACTCAGGGTTTGGAGTCGGTATCTGGATTAAAAATCCCATGCCTCGACTGGGATGCGAACCCAGTACCTACCAGCCTGTAGACCGATGGCCTGCCACGACGCCACCGAGGCCGGTAAACAGTCGTTAAAGTCGTGAGACCAGAAAGCTGGCAAATTTTGTCGTGGCAGTTGGTAGTCTGAGATTAGCATTATCTTATCTCGTGCAATTACGTTAACTTATGTCATATTTATATTCTCTACACATATATATGTGTTACTATTTAAATTGTGACTTGTTTTCGCCCTTTAAAACACTTATCACATTTCAGTCACGTACTATCATGATTTAAACTTTGCGTGTGAGACAGGTGATGTCATATGCATCTTAATATATCATGAGAGAGGCATTCGTAAGACTTGTCATAAAAGAGCACCTCGTCATAATAAATAACGGCCATGACAGCGCGGAAGAAGATGGGTTTGCCTTGAGGCAGTGTTTATCTTGCCGTTAGAGGAATCGTGTGTTCTTTTGGGGAGCTGGGCATTAATTTTTAATTAAGTTTTATATATATATATATATATATATATATATATATATATATATATATATATATATATATATATATATATATATATATATATACAGTCAAACTTCGTTAATTCGAAGTTGAAGGGGACGACGAAATAGTTCGAGTTTCAGGGAGTTCGAGTGTTCGAAATTCGTACAGCAGACCTCAAAGTGAAACTGCATTGCAGTATTATCATTTCGTTGATATCGGATGTTAGCACATTTCTTCTGTGTATATGATAAAATTAAGTAAATATTAACAGAAACGAGATAAATCCGATCAATTTGACGTACTTTTATTGTATTAATTGACAGTAAAGTAAAAAAAAAAAAAAACGAAAACTGAAAGCACGTACTTACATATAACCGGAAGTAAGCGATAAATTAAAGTTGATATATTTTTCAAATGTCAAAACAAGGCGGAACGTAACGTTGTAATAAATTAAAATACTGAATGTCGATTAGCACTAAGTACGTTTGTTTACCAAATAAAAAATACACAATATAAATAGCAAAATTACTGTAAATCACAAAAATCATTTTAAAAACCCTCACTAACATAGCGAGACATAACATTCATTCATAAAGTATTAACGTGCATATATACCACGAAGGTTTCACGCACGCCTGTCCTGGGCTTAATCTCTGGCCTTTGCCAGTGACTAAGTCCAGGACAAGGGGGGGGGGGGGGGATTGAGTTTGATGATGATAACTAGTTTAACGTGCCCATATACCACTAGGGTTTCGAACACGCCCATCCCGAGTCCGACCTCCGATAAGATCGGTGGCCTGACTCGGGATGGAGGGGGGGGGGGGGGGGGGGGGGTTGGTGAAAATGGGCAGAATTTTGAAAATAGCAATTAGTAAAAAAGTTAATAAATTAAAGAAAAAAAAGAAAAAGGTTACAAGCCAAAAATAAAAAAGAATTGACTGCTCGGCCGAATATTTATATAATTTGGAGCATTTTAGAAGGACAGTCCAAAATTAAATAAGAGAAAGAAGAGAGGATCAGACTATTTAATAATATTACAAAAAAGAAGTAATTTCGACATAAAATTTTGAACGCAGATCTAAACGTTTAAAGTCCGATCGATATGTCCACGCGAGTGGCCTCGTTAAGGCCGTTTGGGTGCACAGCTTAAAGGGACGAGATGGGTTGCATCCCGTCAAGAAAACCCCTAGATTGACAGTCGATAGACGTTGAAGGTGTAGTGCTGTGCTGAAATACAGATCTTGAGAAGCCGGATCCGTCTGAACGAGTAGAGTATCAGACTAGGGTATAGTCCAGTCGTCATGGATTGGTATAGTGGTGCGGACGGGCCCGACTCCGGAGGATACGAGATGGTATCACTATAAAACAATGTAAAGTCTAGAAAAAGAGTAGTAGGGGCCGACCCCGCTTCCTATTTCTTCTTAGAGTGGGGCGGTCAATCTTCCAGTGCTGCTAAGACAGGCTCGGACATGTAGACTAAACGCGAACAACCGTGGCGTTCTGCAGAATGGCCGTCATACGAGTCACGAAAAAACAAGTCAACATAGTCAGACGGAGAAAAACGTGGAGGCGAGGAATCTCGCTGAAAAAGAATCCAACCTGGTGGTGCAGACTGTCGAAACGAGAAGCGTTCCAGCGTTCAATCAGTTCCAATGGCCGCATACATCCCAGTAGAAAACTTCATTTCGCTGACAAAAACAACGAAATGAAGGACCCCCAAGTCGAGCACACGAAAGCACGTGCAGTGTGCACAAGCGAAACAAACACGTCTTACCGCGTGGAGCTCCAGACTGGGTTTGAAGTGGGCGGAATTTGGAATAAGTATTTAGTAGCGTCCAGCGACTGCGCGGACCGACTAGTAGACACCGAAAATGGGCCGTGTTCTGACTGGCTGAATTTCGATTCCTTCGGATCTAACTAGAAAAACCTAAATCTACGGAGAATACCTGCACCTAACATCATGTCCGGACTAAGAATTTAAACCCAAAAATAAGTTTGACTGCTCGGCCGAAAAGGTTTTATGGTGATTTGAGCAATTCGACGGGCGCCAAAATAAAATGCGTTGGACTATTTATAAAAAAATAAACATAAGAATTTGGAAGCTCGATCGAAAAATGTTTAAAGTCTAACTAAGCCCAAAAAGGAGGTTAACTGTCCTAGTTAAGGTTGGTTATTTCGGGGATCCTGGCGTTTCTCGGAGTGACGGCAGCTGGTCTTGTCGCTGGCGTAGAGCCTGTACTACCGTGGAGTAACCGGGGCCGCAGACTGCTCTGAGCATCTTGTGAAGAGACCTGTTGTCTATCTTCCAAAACATGACGCACTGTCTATATGTCTGGTCCCTTCGATGTGTGACGATTACTCCCGGCGTACCACTGAAGGTCTTGTGGTGAACTTCAAAGCTGCTGCCGTCCTCCATTGGTTTCCAGTCGATGTTGGCGAAACCTCCCCGCAGTCTGTTCGGTTGTTGCGTGTCCCCTTGCATGTATTGGTGGAGCTGATGACGAAGTCCACCTAGGGCCAGGCTCCATTCGTCCTCGTTCGGGGGCACTGCTTCCGGCGGCGGCTTGGTCTTGGCTGGTTGGGTGGTCGGTGATGACGCCTTCCTCTTTGGTGCCGCCACAGCAACAAATCCTGGTGACGACTCAACGGGAGCGATCGTTAGAGTTGACCGCTTCACCGAAGTCGTCGTATTAGGGGTGGAGGTGGATTTCGGTGGTGTCCTACTGGGCTGCTGGCACATCGCGGTATCCAACTCCGAGTAGGGCGGGTCCGGGGATGCTGGTGCCGATGGCTGTCGCGTCCTCTCCGGAGAACTCGGTGGGGGCGGCGACGCAGAAGGGGCCGCCACTGGCGGTTGAGCCGCCATCTTTGTCCCCTCCTGAGCCGTCCCTAGCACGGGTTTCTTCCTTCTCCTTCCTCTTCCAGTCCCTCCTTTCCTCTTCTGTGGAGGCGGGTCCCCGTATACCAAAGTCACGGTCGCCCGTGACCCGGTATACGTGACCCGAAACTCCAACAAAGAGCCAAAGCTGGCTATCAGTCCCCCCAGGGGGGGGGGGGGGGGGGCAAGTCGAGAGCGCACGCAGACACGTTTAGTCGCATCGTGAGACAGCTGGAGAAAAGGGAGACATAACATAACAAATAGCACTAGGTTATGTACTTTTTTGCACTCGTTTAAGAGAAAAAAACAAACAGCGTTAAGTGTTATTACAACAGTTCTTTGAAGATTACAAGACTATCCGTACTTTGTGTAATGATGCCCGCTGCCGTGTACAAACACCGACAACCCAATGCAGGCATGTAGGATCATTTCGTTCCGCATAGTCGGCGATCTATTATTCTGTAATTACCGCGTGTATCATCGATAGCCGAGACTAGTCGGGACACTCACGCTTGGCTTGGGTGACAATTCATTTTTCTTTAAAGTATTACCGGTACAGTTAAAAGGCTCAGTCACTCCACAAACTTCGAGTTTTGGAAGTGCAATATCCCTTATTTTTTTATGGTGGGACCACAAAATTACTTTGAGAGATAGAGTTTTACGAATGTTCGAAGTTTGAGTTATCGAAGGTCGACTGTATATATATATATATATATATATATATATATATATATATATATATATAATATATATATATATATATATATATATATACACACACACACACACATGTATATATATATATATATACATGTATATATATATTAAATATGTTATTCCTGACTAAAGTTGGATGGATTTACCATGCATTTGGGCATAGACTGCCTGGACTACATCGCCATCAGATTTCCATATCAGGACCACAACCAGATAGACAGCATGGGCAGAGTTTGTAAAATTTTAATTAACACTGAACGCCTAACAGGTTCAATCAGTGTATGTTCCCAAATATGCCTGATTCGATATCATATCAAACGCTCAATGGGGAGATTCTCTCCTATTTATTCTGTAATGTGATGCCTGTCGGATGTTTGACATTTCCGTCATCCAGTGATATCCCATAAAGGGGAAACATTATCTTTCCATATTGTTTTACATTTTAAAGGTATTTATTATAGGTTTATGCCTTCTCTTGGAAGAGAAATAAAAAATTGTAAAATATATAATATATTTAGCACATCTATTTGGAGAAACGTATGAAGAATTGTGTTTTGTGTGTGTGTGGGGGGGGGGGGGGGGGGGGAGGGGGGCTCTACATATCAATATTCAACATGTTTGCGCCGTATTAAAACACGGAAATGAGTATACATTTTGAAAACCTAGTTACGCCCCTGTGTTTCGAGAAGGCGATTTAGGTATCTAGAGTGCCGCTAAACACTCTAACTCTTCCTCCCTCGGGATACCAAGAAGTGTGGATCTAGTTCGCCACTGAGGACTGGGAACTCCAACTCAACAAATCCAAGTTCGTATCTTTTCACAGTCTACCGCCAAGGACAAGACGACGCCAGTTTGATACGGCCTTGAAAACAATTGGTTAAACCAGTCAATGTGCAAATTGTTAGAATGCCTTTAATGAAACTCGGAATAAGGGTATTTAGTTAAAACAGCCACATAAATAAAATGGATATATGCTCATGAAAAGCAAGCATCCGCTATCAATTGCGTGCCATTATGTGAAAAAGACCTCCTTACCACCGCCACACACACACACACACACACACACACACATAACACAAAAGGTTGCCACGACCACACCATCGCATTGGGTGTAAAGGTGGTGGTATAATGAGATATTAATCATGTATATCATTTATGTACTTTTTCCACAGACATAATGTCACATGCCACAGCATTTTTCTTTTCCTATTCTTCCTGAACATTATTTAGAGAGTCAAGGTAATGTGAAATCCCTATTATTCATGGTGGTGTAGATTAGAGCAGTCAACTAATTTAAGAACAGAACGAAAATACAATATATGCATATCTATAATACGAATTTATGATACTACCTTTTTCATCCACGATTTCAGGTACCCAAAGAAATGTGTATCTTAGCAAAACCACGAGATTTTAAATACACAAAAATAAAGGATTTCACAGTAGGTTTCCCCATTCTATTCTTTATTAACATAAACACAACTTACAACAGAATCTGAACAACAAAACGTAATCCGCGATCAAGGCCGTATCTCTGCACAATACAGAGGCAAATTGCCAAAACAGTGGTTGATTCCATGAATCTCTATCTAGTGCCTCATCTATAGGAGGTCAATCACACCCTAGTAAATCCTTTACTGCACCGTAACAAAGAGGACTGCCACTGACAGACTAGTTTACAAAATCAAAACTAGCACAGGACAGAGTTCATTGGAATAAATACTTTAATAATAGTATTTGCTAACTGCCTAGCCATGTTTATACAAATCTGCTCACAGTTGTTTCATCATACCTGTGTGTTGTAGAGATGTGTGTTGGTAATTAGTAAACACTGAGGTTTTTATTAGAAAACATGTGTTTGGCAAAAGTAACATTTGCTTTTCAAACAAATTCACGTTGCTTAACTGCCTGTGAAACTCAAGTATATGAATGACAGTGAAATTAATACTATTACCATTTTGGAGAATCTAAATGGTGTATACTACCAAATCAAATCCAATAGACGACAATAATAACATATGTGGCTAAAACTCTTACCTGCAGCGTATCAATCGACAGGTCAGGTCAGGTCATAGGGTTTTACGTGCACATTCAGAACAAGCTGTTGTAGCGCACGCCTGTCATGGGCACAAGAGCTGGCCTCGGTCGGCTTCTCCGTCCATGACAGGAAAGCTCAATCGACATAAACACTACGGATATAAATACTACTACCCCTCACCCTCAAAGTGAATCAGAAAAAATGGGGGTCAAGCTGCTCATTTCTGAGATAACGGGTAGCGTCTATGACTACCCTAGTTCCGCACAAAATTCGAGTACTTTTTTTTTTACAGGTACCCCATAATGTTTCAAGCACAAGGCTACTTGACACAGTAGTACTAATTTAAATAAAATTGCATACATGTTTTGCCCAGATGAAACTTTTCTTTTTTTAACAACCAACACACTCACATTTATCACCAATTACAGGACTTGTGGTGTTCACTTCTCTATCAAACTTTGGGTGCACCTCGAACTTTGACCCAGCCGGAAGTTATTTGGTTTAGTACTACCTACAGACATATGTATGGTATATTTAAAAAAAGTGTTATTCTTTGTTCAACATGTCTTATCATCTTGGAATACAATCCCATATAACACAAACAAGTACAAGTCGTTAAGATTCATCTCATACATTTTCTAGTTTCACTATGCAGATGTACTCCATAAACCTTTTTCAGCACAAGGTTGTATTTTGAGTGAGTGGGTGAGTGAAGACTTTTCCATGCTCCTATACCACTAAGGCTTCGAGCATGTCCACCCCGGGTTCGGTCTCTGGAGGCCAGGGACCCAATCCGGGACAGAAATTACTTAGGACAATTTTAAAATTAAACCAATGGGGAATACGGATATTATATAATTAGTTTTTATTTGCGCAATTCCAAAAATAATAATTAATATAAAATATATAATCCATTTAATTTAAAACTTTGTCGCAAATTTAGAACAAGCATTTCAAAAATACAAATAGTACAGAAACTCTTTATTTTAGCCCTATTATTATTTAGTAGGAGGTTGATTAAAGGAGGTTAAGCAGCCGCCACAGGGTCCCATTTCCCTCTATCTCAATAAAGTTAAAAACACGTATAAAATAAATTAAAACAAATTAAAAGAGCACGCTTGTAAACCTATCAATTTTAAAACATAAACACCCAATAAAAATTAAAAGCAGTTCATACAATATATTTGGTCGGCGAGGAGGGGGCTGTTACTGCCAGATAGCAACCCCATCATCAACCCGAAGTAAAAAAAACTACAAAAAAATTCATTCAAACACCCACACCACAATATAAATTAATTTAAAAATTAAAATACAATATACTATTTATATACAATATAATTAAAATAATTTTAAAACCGGTACATTACATTAAAATTAAAAATCCAGCAAGCCAGGCGCGACATTGCAGACGGAAGGGGCGAAAGACCGGACAGTAGGGGCGCAGGTAACATCCTTCCAACCCCAGAAGGGTGAGGAGCAAACAATAATGAGTGCTATTACCCAGCCCACCAACAGTGATTATTTATTGTGGGTCCCATAAAAGGAACGGGCCTGCCACATTTGCACCAATCTAACAATGCCTAGGCTATGGCAGGAACCGCCCCCAGGAGAACCCTATAATATTATATATTTATTTTAGATTGATATACAAAAGCGACCAACAACCTGTCTATTGTATTTTTATATTCTTTAGGTGGATTTAATAAATTATAAGCATTAAACTCTAATTTAATTTTAATAAAATAATTAACCAGTTTCAGTCTAATTTTGTCATGTTTAGTACATTTTATCAAAAAATGATTAACATCTTCGATTGTATGACATACTAAACAGTTGGGTGACTTAACTTTTTTAATTTTAAATCTAACATCATTTAAAGCCGAAGAGACACCCATTCTAAGTCTTGCAATAATTCTAGTTACCTTAACATTAAAAGAAACTGGCCCAGGAGTGCTCGCTTTTGGTTTAATGTAGGCATGCCACACCCTGGCTCTGCGGTTCCATTCGGTTTGCCACAGAGCCACCAGGTGTGGCTCAGCTATGGAATTTATTTCGTTAACATTATGTTCTACTGGAACGCCGACTGCCGGTTCCAGCAAACTCTTTTTAGCGTTGGCATCGGCTGCTTCATTACCAGATATTCCAATATGAGCCGGAACCCATTCCATAACGACTTGGATACCCAGAGCAGCAATATTAAAATATATTTTATAAATTTTATTTATAATTTCCGATCTGATACTATGGGCTCCATTGATTGCTTGCAGGGCACTAAGACTGTCAGAGAAGATGACATATCTATTGGGGCTATTATTAACATGATATCTTTCAATCCATTTCAGGGAATACAGTATGGCCATTAATTCTGATGTATAAACTGAAATGTTATCCGATAGTCTAGCCCTAATGGCTATCGGTTTCCTTAACTATTTAAAATTATTAATAACAAAGGCCATTCCTGTTTTACCAGTGGTTGGGTCTTTTGTATTTAGGGATTTCGTTTGACAATAGTGAGACTTTTGGCAACCGTTTCCCATGAAATTGCCATAAAGCTAACTCATGATAAATATACTCTATGCAATGTTCCGACAACCTGTCGTTTCACAGTCGTTCAAAACCTGTTAGACATTTACATAATGTGCATAAACTGCCATACGAGTTGCACTCAGCTATAATTAAATTTCTGTTACATTCATTACAATATAACGTCATCCCATTAGTCCAGCCGTCGCAACGCGAGTTTGTTCATTACTCGATGAACGTAAATGTAACGTTTTATCATCCATTAACGGGTTTTGTAGGAGATATCGCTGTCACTATAATGTGCGATATCTCCTGCGATGTTCTCCTAGGACATATCGCTTCTTATAATCTTGATTGGTCAAATTTTTAATTAAAATACCATATTTTGTTACGTCACTGTGTATGTTTCAGCGCTAGACGTATCATAAGTGACGTCACGCCACTGTCGTTCTGCTAGTTAACGAGTCTACTGCTGCCAAATATAGTGATGTTCAACCCACATTACTGACATTGTTTACAATTATCGCAAATTAAAAAAATTGATAATGGATGAAACAAAATTAATGCCTCGGATTTCATACTTTTATCAACGGAGTATCCTCTATGTCAGGTAACGTCATATCTGATGACATCACTTAATATTGGTAGTTTGTCTTACTGAGCGTTATTGTTGAAGAACTGAAAAACATTGCAAAATAAAATATGAACTTTGAGTGTTATTGTGAGTAAGTATTTTTGGAATTTAATTACAAGTATTGTCTGGTATTTCCTTTAAGTTCATTTGGGTATGAACACACACAAATAAGTCATACCAAACGTCTGTGAGAACGGCATCGTTGTTTGTTCATACCCGGATGAACGTAAAAGAAATAATAGACAATCCTTAAAAAAACAAAAAACAATTCACATGTCACGAAAATGGTTACTAAAGCTGACGTCACACCTAACGCTATCCACCACACAGCTGCCAAACCTATTAACCCAGCTTCCACATTTTGTATTTCAATTTATTTTCTTGGTTATTTCCAATTAAAATTCAAGCACGCAATCCTGGCATACACCTCGGCTATCCCAGTGGGTTAGTGGTTGATGAGAGAGATGTAGGTATAGTGACCATACACCTATACCGACTGAACCGTTAAATGGTTGAAGCTCGCCGCGGGTGGGAGCCGGTTCCAGGCTTCAAACTCAGGATCTACCAGCCTTAAGTCTGATGGTTTAACCACTACATCACCGAGGCCGGTGCTAGTTCGCATTCTCGCACGCACTCTAATATGTCAGCGTCATGACGCTATCTCGAAGCGTCCCCACGTCAATATTTCACAGCCGTCAAACCCATGAACCCATTGTTCTCTATTTCTCACTGAGGATTGAAGGATGAGCGAGGTTCAGAACATGTTATTGATGGACGACATTTTCCTATGGAGTTAACTCGAGTAACTCGATATCAATACATCGTCATCATCAAGTCTCAGTCTGTATCTCTAAGTATGCGTCCGACTCCCTTCGTTCATATCTATGTTTGTCCGTCCCTATATCTGTATCTGTATCTGGCTCTTCTGTTTGGTCTCCTCTGAACTCTCTCTGTCTCTCTCTGTCTCCGTCTCCGTCTCCGTCTGTCTGTCTGTCTGTCTGTCTGTCTGTCTCTCTCTCTCTCTCTCTCTCTCTCTCTCTCTCTCTCTCTCTCTCTCTCTCTCTCTCTCTCTCTCTCTCTCTCTCTCACACACACACACACACATACACACACACACACACACACACACACACACACGTACTCTAGTAGCCTCTCCACGCCAACCTCATAGCTGTTAAACCCACTAACCCACTTGAGGATCATCGTCCTCAAGCCATGACATCATCCAGTCCGCCAAGGGGGTCACAGGGCGGGTACCATCACGTTACCTTATTTGCATACTTTGAGTCTCAATACGACCTGTATCATTCATTTCAACTTATTGTCGTGCTTATATCCAATTAAGGTTCAAGTACGCTGTTCTGGACACATACCTCAGCTATATGGGCTGTCTGTCCAGGACAGAGGGTTAATTGTTAGTGGTTAGTGAAAGAGATGAGGGTGTAGTGGTCTTACAGTTACCCACTGAGTCGTTAAAACTCGCTCTAAATGGGAGCCGGTACCGGGCTGCGAATCTGTATGTCTTATGTCTTATGACTTAACCACGACACTACCGAGGCCGGTATCATATATCTCGCTGTGATATATACACTTATGGACCCTGGAGTGTATCCACTTATGACCCCTGGAATAAAATAAAAACGTGTACTTCTTGCTCAAAATTTAGAAGGAAAAAAAACAGGGCGGAGCGTGCATACAATGGGTACATTAGGAAAGACAATTACCATATCACTAGATAGTTAAAGATATCAGCAGCTACAAAACAGTTATATTTGAGTGGCGGGGCAGGTTGGGGATTTAACTTCTTATTAGACCTCACACTCTTCGCCCTTACACTTTTCCAAATTCTAACATGATTTCGCAAATGTTGCAGGCATCTTCAGTTACACCAGTGAGGGGCGGGACGTAGCCCGGTCATAAAGGGCTCGACTGATGTGCGGTCGGTCTGGGATCGATCCCCGTCGGTTGGCCCATTGGGCTATTTCTCATTCCAGGCAATACACCACAACTGGTATATCAAAGTACGTGGTATGTGATATCCTGCCTGTGGGGTGGTACATATAAAAGATCCCTTGCTACTAATGTTTTCTCTCGAAGACTACTGCCAACAGTACCAAATGTTTCACATCCAATGGCCGATGATTAACAAATCAATGTGCTCTAGTAGTGTCGTTAAACAAAACAAACTAACTTTAGCTAGTGACTACTCCAATGGTCGCTTCACGCACACACTGGCATGGCCAAGGGGCATCATGGGGGCGTCATGGAATAATACCCACTCTCCATTACGCCTCGTTTGTGCCCCAACACGTATATTTGTATGTCGTCCCATGACATGACTCGTATACAATGTGCACCCCCCCCCCCCTCCCCACCGCCATATGGGTGCCCTCAGTATAAGACCCTGGCTACGTCAGTGTACGCACAGTACTTTTATTTTAAGGTCGACCCTGCTTGAGAACTTGCCAAAAATATATCATACTTCGCTGATAAGCGTGATATTTAAAAAAAAAAAAACGAGTTGCGCATTTTTATTACCAAGGTGCTTAGTGCGTGTTTGTCACAGTGAAGACTGGTTGCACAGAAGAGGTAAAGAGAGTCTAAACTGATGTAACAGTAACAAGCTGTTGTAATCTTTGGAAGGACGTCTGCATCTTGGATGAGGAAACCATGTTAACTACTACCTTGCTGCTTGGAGTAACACTGTGGTCGTGGCTAGTTCAATCAGTGCATGGCGGTGCAGGTATGTTTAAGCACACACACAGACGTACGCACACACGCACGCATGCGTGCGCATGACGCACACTCGCAAATATAAAAACACACAAACCTAACTACCACCAGCGTAATTTGCAATTACAGATAAATTCCTTAACCTTTGTAATGTAAATGTGTAAATAATTTTATCAATTTAAAAATATTACACACATTGCAGTGAAAATTACGTAATTCTTATTTTTTATTATTCTTTTTTAAATCAGACATTGGCAGATGCTCTTACGTAATTCTTAATTTAACACAATTTCAGACATTGGCAGATGTCTTTACGTATACATGTATATGGACTCTGAACCATAATATTGTGTATGCGTAACCGGATGATACGTTACGAATTACACATATATGCGTATACGGAATAAGGATAAATGGAATATGATCCTTAAGCCTCGCTTGATATGATGCTCGGTCGGTTTGGGATCGATCTCCTTCGGTGGGCTCATTGGGCTATGTCTTGTTCCAGTCAGTGCACCACGACTGGTATATCAAAGGCTGTTTTATGTGCTGTCATGTCTGTGGGATGGTGCATATAAAAGATCCCTTGCTACTAATGGACAAATTTAGCGGGTTTCCTCTCTAAGACTATATGCCAACTGTTTGACATCAAATAGCTGTTGATTAATGTATCAATGTGCTCTAGAGATGTCGTTCACCAAAAACAAAAAAACAATGAAGTTGTCTATATTTTTTCTTTTGAAAACCTATATTA
This sequence comes from Gigantopelta aegis, assembly GCF_016097555.1. Taxonomy (NCBI): domain Eukaryota; kingdom Metazoa; phylum Mollusca; class Gastropoda; order Neomphalida; family Peltospiridae; genus Gigantopelta; species Gigantopelta aegis. The sequence goes on from NC_054701.1 coordinate 80,512,740, forward strand.
GATATTTTGTATGAATCTTTTTATATGCAATTGCTTAGTGTTATAGAGGTTGCAATAAACGGAATATTAAACATTATGTACATTCATTTTCTTTTTCAGGAAACAAATGGACATATGTCGATAACACATTAGGTTCGTATGATATAACACTTTATTATTATTATTATTATTAGTAGTAGTAGTAGTAGTAGTAGTAGTAGTAGTAGTAGTAGTAGTAGTAGTAGTAGTAGTAGTAATATTAATAATATATTAGAGCTTATAGGTTCCAGTGTACCAAATCAATTCATATTGGCGATAATGTTATCGTTTACTAATACAACTGATATACGCAGCGTAAAAAGACACACAGCCAGCTCACCAATAAAATAATTGCACGTCACATTTAATCTACATGCAACAACATAGGGCGTCATATTTAACAGATTATATTAATGTTTTTATTAGGGCGTCATATTTAACAGATTATATTAATGTTTGTATTAGGGCGTCATATTTAACAGATTATATTAATGTTTGTATTAGGGCGTCATATTTAACAGATTATATTAATGTTTGTATTAGCAAACCCCCATTTTTAATGAAAATCGCAATTACATTTTTGGGGGTACTCTGCATTGGTTTCAGCCTCTGCATAACAAATGTTTAAGAAATACAAGTGTTTATTTATAGGCAATGAACAGTACTATTTGCACATATAATCAATGTCATATATTAGTACCAATCAGAGACGCAGCTCATTTTATTCCGTCAATATTTCACGCAATGTTGGGGTTGGTTGGTACAATGAAATCTATACGTTATTTTTACTCACTACAGTATTCCACAAAATCTCTGTCAAAAACGTGCCATGTACTTTATGGGTCAGATCGGGGCTGCTAATCATACAAACAGTCGGGTTTATTCTTTCTTCTAGATATGAATAGCAAATATTATACGCCTCCTAGATGGGAGTGTAGTTAAATTACTGTGCATCTCCTACATGGGAGTGTAGTTAAATACTGTATGCCTCCTAGATGGGAGTGTATTTAAACTACTGTACGCCTCTTAGATGAGAGTGTAGTTAAACTGCTGTACGCCTCCTATTGGGAGTGCAGATAAACTACTGTATGCATCCTAGATGGAAGAGTAGTTAAATTACTGTACGCCTCCTAGATGGGAGTGTAGTTAACCTACTGTACTCATCATAGATGGGAGTGTCGTTAACAACTGTACGCCTTCTAGATGTGAGTGTAGTTAAACTGCTGTGCGTCTCCTAGATGTGAGTGTAGTTAAACTGCTGTGCGTCTCCTAGATGTGAGTGTAGTTAAACTGCTGTACGTCTCCTAGATGGGAGTGTAGTTAAACTGCTGTACGTCTCCTAGGTGGGAGTGTAGTTAAACTGCTGTACGTCTCCTAGATGGGAGTGTAGTTAAACTATTGTACGCCTCCTAGATGTGAGTGTAGTTAAACTGCTGTGCGTCTTCTAGATGTGAGTGTAGTTAAACTGCTGTGCGTCTCCTAGATGGGAGTGTAGTTAAACTGCTGTACGTCTCCTAGATGGGAGTGTAGTTAAACTATTGTACGCCTCATAGATGGGAATGTAGTTAAACTACTGTTCGCTTCTAGATGGGCGTTTAGTTAAACTAATGCACGTCTCTTGGATAGGAGTATATTTAAACTGATGTACACCTCTTAGCTGGTAGTGTAGTTAACTGCTGTACGTCTCCTAGATTAGAGTGTAGTGAAACTGATGCACGTCTCCTAGATGGGAGTGTAGTTAAACTACTGTACACCACCTAGATTGGAGTGTAGTTAAACTGTTGTACGTCTCCTAGATGGGAGTGTAGTCAAACTACTGTACGCCTCCTAGATGGTAGTATTAATAAACTATTGAACGCATCCTTTGTGGGAGTGTAGTTAAACTAGTGTTCGTCTACTAAATGGAGTATAGTTGAATTAATGTACACCTCCTAGATGGGAGTGTAGTTAAATTATGTATGTCTCCTAGATGGGATTATTATTAAACTAGTGTACGCATCCTAGATAGGAGTCTTGTTAAACTACTATATGCCTCCTAGGTGGCAGTGCAGTTAAACTATTGTACGCCTACTAGATGTGAGTGTAGTTAACTACTGTACGCCTTCTAGATGGGAGTGTAGTGAAACTACTGTACGCCTCCTAGATAGGAGTGTATTTAAACTACTGTACAGCTGCTATATGCGAGTGTAATTAAACTATTGTTCGTCTACTAAATGGGAGTGTAGCTGAACTAATGTACACCCCCAAGATGGGAGTGTAGTTAAATTATGTATGTCTCCTAGATGAGATTATTATTAAACTACTGTACGCACCCTAGATAGGAGTGTAGTTAAACTACTATACACCTCCTAGATGGGAGTGTAGTTAAACAACTGTACGCCTTCTAGATGGGAGTGTAGATAAACTACTGTACGCCTCCAAGATGGAAGTATAGGTAAACCACTGTACACCTAGATGGGAGTGTAGTGAAACTACTGTACGACTGCTATATGCGAGTGTAGTTAATCTACTGTACACCTATTAGATGGGAGTGTAGATAAACTAGTGTACGCCTTCTAGAGGTGTGTGTAGTTAAACTACTGTACGCCTCCTAAATGATGTGTAGATAAACTAATGTACACCTCCTAGATGGAAGTGTAGTTAAAGTACTGCACGCCTCCTAGATGGGAGTATAGTTAAACTACTGTACTCCTCCTAGATGGGGTTACACAAAAGACTGTGATATCACTTTTGTTCATGGTTAGAATTCCGTTTACGTTCTTTGAGCTGCAAATAAGTACTGTCTCTGCATTAGATAACTGAGCTGTGTCATTTATATGGTAATTTTGGTCACGAATTCGGTGGAATGTTTGGTCTACGATCCTATTTTATATCCGGAACTTTAATTTATTAAAAATGGAGGCCACTTTTATTCTCTTTTCGTGTATTTTGTTGTTTTTAGATCCTAGATTCCCGTGTAATATATCAATGTTTGCGTTTTCTGTGTCACCGAACACGAAACTGACACTTTCAGATAGTATAGACTTCATGCAGAGGTCTTTTCTGTATTTTGTATTTACAGATATGACGTGTTCTAAAGGTTATCATGGTATTTCGCAGTAGCTTGACCGATCAATTTGTAACTGGATCACGTGTTCACCGTATTTAATATCAAAATATGAATTTACCTCTTTACTGTAGTAAAATGATAGCATAAGCCCATGAACCATGCTAGTTAGTCTGCACACAGTGTTGATGGAACACAAAACGTGAACCAAAACGAAAACTACTTAACGGGTACCTACCTAATTAGTAAAATGATGTCTAAATGCAATGCAGCAGAAAAAGGTATCTAAGTGACAAAAACGGCAGTTCGAGTATATTTGTAGATAAGATAGCTTGTACTGATTGGATAAGTAAATGGGTTTATCCCCAAGACAGAACGGGTACTGGTAAACCAAATTCTAGTTGCTTGATACATTCCTTTATCTTTTTTTACAAAGTACAGGACATTCAAGATCATAGTCTGGGGAATGTTATAAACTTCCATGGGTAACAACTAACGCATACAGTATATGACCCAAGAATTAGAATGAGAGTTTCGTGGATCAGGTTCCAATTTTGAGTAAATCTTGAATTTTCAATTCCGTTGCAGAATTCATGTATCTCTTTGTCCATTTCTTGCTGACTTTTCTGCACCAATACTTATAATTTTCGTTATGTATCTACTTCCTTCGCAAGTTCGCATGCACGGTATATATAGATACTGAATTATATTGTAAAGGGCGTTTTTCAAAATGTCTTTTTAAAATCCCATGTTAAATCATGCCTACCCGATTTTAAGATTGTAACTTTTTTGTAACTCTTGTTTTTGTTTCCTACGTCGTATGCATTATTAACCATCGAGACATTGGCATTTTAAAATATGTCTTGGACGTAAGCCTAGAACTGTTCTCATGTTCTCAAATGTTTCAAAGTGAACCATATTTTGTGTTTTCATTGCTTTTTTGTCTTGTGTGTAAATATTTTTACTCATCCAATCAGTACAGACTTGCTTAGCCACAAGTTTATTTACACTGCCCCTTTTCAGTTCCTGGAATACCTTTTGTTGTTTCGCTCATTGCACATAGAAAGCATTCAACTGATTAGACAGGCACCTTTTAGCGGGTAAACTGTTTTGGTTCCTCTTGATTTTTGTGAGCCTGTAGATAATCGTTATAGGATTATGTAAACCTTTCTCAGACTCAGATGTTGGTAATAAATGACACATTTACAAACTGTGCACTCAAACTCTCTGAAATAAAACTCCAATGATATTCTAAAAGGAAAGTCGTATTTGTAGTGCATAAATGTAAAGTCTCTTTATGACGTCTCTCATATTTAGAAATGTCATATTTGTCTTTTACGATCACCAAAGCCCCAACATATATATATATATATATATATATATATATATATATATATATATATATATATATATTTACACAGAGGTGTAAACTCCTAAAACTGAAACATACATGACAAAATGTCGAAATTTGGCCGTCATTGTGAATACATTACAGTTCTGTATATTAATCAGGGTGGCAGATAACAAATTCTACTCCGTCCTGGGTTCAGCCACTGGCCATGCCAGAGACTGGACCTAGGGTGGACATACATGAACATGGGCATAACAAACGTGTTTCGACTTTGACAAATTCCACATCATTCGTATTAAGTGATCAAAACGGACATAAAATATTTAGGCACAACTGTATTTTCCCAAGCTTAGCTGTTCTGTTCAATTATCATTTGCCTATTTTGATTAGGACCGGAAAACTGGTATACGGTTTTTCCGTTTTGTGGAGGTCAACAACAGTCTCCAATCGAAGTTATATCTGAGCTGGTGGTACCAGGCCATGATCTGGTCGACTTCAACCTCAGTGAGCTAAATAACACAAAAGGCGTGACGATGATTATTGCGAATGTTGGCGGACATACAGGTAAATACATTAAAACCACGGATAGAATCCAAACAAACAAAACAAAACAAAACAACAAGCACTACAAAACAAAATACCTCCCCCAAAGAAAACAAATGCACTAGTAAATCACTATCATCGTAACCACAACCACAACCAATAGCACAACTACCGCCACTAAGAACAAATACAACAGAACAACAACAAAGTCGCATAGCCCTGAATAAACAATGGATATGTATCATCAAGTATGTTCGCTTAGTATACCCCATCTTCATAAAATTATCAAGGCTAATATTCGTTCCTCGTATTCAGCCTTGATACATGTCGTCAAGAAATCGTGCCACAAAATGCTTAAATTTCATTGGATGCGATGAGATCTGATTGCAACGAATCGCAACGATCCTTATAGATTCCCTTGTTATTGTAAACAAAGATGGCTGCGTCAGCGTCCGTGGAAACGTGTCGTGTTTGTCACGATATATTAAAAAAAAGGTTTCGGCGGTTAAATTTTGATATTGCTTTCAAGATTGTCACATGCTACCGATGCTGTGATTGGTCAGTGATGTCATTGTGTAAGGGACATAATCGGTGTTACAAATTTTCTTCCAATAGAGGGCGTAAGTAGTGGATATCAGTAATCTTGACTACATGTATCAAGGCTGAATACGAGGAACGAATATTAGCCTTGATTTATGAAGAAGAGTATACCCTTGTGGAAAATTACTCAATTCCATGTCCCGTAATCGAGTACAATACATTGTTACTTCCCTTTGTGTTCTTTTGGCACCTACTGTAGAATACTTTATTTTCGCGGGATCAAATTTTCGCGATTTAATGAAAATGGGTCAATTCGCAAACATTTATTTTCGCGAATCTCCCAACCCCCATCAATGAAAAAACGAAGTACAGATGTCAATAATTTTGTTTTAAAAACGGAACTTAGTTTTGCCAGTTGTTACACTAATCTGTAGAACTAATCCTACATGTACACACGAGTGCTATACACATAAAACAATAGTTTTTCTGCTTTAACCAATCAAGACTTTATTGTTTACAAGTTAATAAGCTTACAGAAGGTGCTTACCGCGTACAGTTTTTCTTAATCCTTATAATTGTTATAAAAACAAAAACCGAAAACAAACGAAACGAAATTTGAAGGCACAAGCTACTAGTACTCAGTAACTTAAGTTTGATTGAAACAATATTTATTGCCGTCAAAATACTAGTTCAAAACGGTTTGTGATTGGCTAACAGGCCAAAAATAAAAATAAAATTGTGAAACATCTGAACATAGCCCAGTCCGGATTTTTTCACTTCGACATTTTTAATATACTGTGATAATGCATGTTTACTTCCGTCGTTGAACACGTGTAGACTCTGTCCGATGAACTGATCGCTAGCACATGCGAAGGAAAACAGCATAAAGCTTTTTAGTGTTAGTATTGTTTTATTATCATGTACATTCGATTCTTGCATTCGATTCTTGCATTCCGATTTGAGCTAAGATGAAGCAGGACGTGTGCGCCTGCTCTCTCGAGCTACCCCCCCACCTGGGGGGACTCATTGCTTCTTACGGAGTGTTATTGGAGTACCGCGTCACGTACACCGGGCCACGGGCAACCGTGACCTTGGTGTACGGTGAACCAGCGAGGAAGCCACCTAGGAGGAGAAGGAGGAGGAAGACGGACGCGCCAGGGGCGGACCGGGGGAGGTCAAAACCGGTAGCTCAACTACCGGCGGCGACTTCTTCCGTTGTACGCCCCAAGCCCCAGTCTACACCAGCGAGACCAGCTGTTACAGCCCTGCTGGATCCAGATGTTGACTTGCCAGTGGCGAAGCCGGACACGGACCTTAACCGGGCCCTGATGGAATCGCCCCCCACATCTCCGAAGCCTTCAGCCTCCGGGTTTCCAGCGATGCCAGCCCCACCCAGGAAGAGTGGCGCTGTAGAAACCCAGGCCCGTCTTGTGGCCGTTGGAAAACGAAAGGCGGTTGTGTCCCCAGGCGACCAACCAGACAAGCCAAGTCCGCCGACCCAACCGCCTACACCAACCTCACCGCCGATAGATGATCCGACCATCGGCCAGCCTTGGACACTACAGTCTGGCAAGCTACCATCGCGCTACTCAAGGCTGGTCAAGACCAACATCGGGGATGTCCGTCGGCTCCTTTGTGAACCTGGTCCGAATACCTACGAACCTCTGCCGCTAACGGAAGGAGAGTTTTCGGTGCGGAGGATTACTATGAAAGATGGGGGAGGGATCTGCCTTACTGTCCGCCGGAGGGGACTTTTCCACCAAGGGATTCTTCTCGATGAAATGGACAACCCGACCATCCACCGTGTCATCAAGACCGTTGCCGGGGAAGATTACCGTCCAATCATCGAGAACATCGCCAAGTCCACATACCGGCAAGCCCTCCACCATCTGGATTCGTCCCTCTTCATCAGCTCTCCTTGACGACATCCCCTCTACCAACCTCCTTTGCCTCCGTGAGTAACCTCTTTTATTGGGCTAGTTAGACTTTAAATGTTTTGTAAGCAGTTCTAAATTCTTATGTTTATTTTTTTATAAGTTGTCTAACGCATTTTATTTTGGCGCCCGTTCAATTGCTCAAAATCGCCTTAAAAACTTTTCGACCGAGCAGTCTTAACTATTTTTGGCTAAAAAATTAGAGTCCAGACATGTTTTGGTATGCAGTACTCTTTGTAGACTTAGGTAATAAACAGGCTTCTCCGAGGAATCGAAATTCAGCCAATCAGAACACGGCTCCCACTCGGTGTTACCTCAAACTTACACCCCCCCCCCCCCCCCTGCTCCGGAGTTAGTCACTGGCGAAGTCAGAGGCTAAATCCGTAGTGGGCGTGCCTGAACCTCTGTGGATAGGGGCACGTAAATACAGTTGCCCGTTGCCCGTTATCATGTATGTACTTACAATCGTGTTCTTGATTTAAAGTTTTAAACAGCTTTTGTGTTTTGTGGTTTGTTCCGTGACAGGAGGGAGCACCGCTTTGTTACTACTACTATTAGCCTGTAATTCGGAAACTAATGTGGTATAGTTGAACGAGACTACATTTATTTTATTTTTTTGGTCGGCCTTTATAAAAAGTTTATTTTGGCGTGGAATATATTATTTCAATTAGAACGACCATCAAAATTGCGCCAAATTTCCTCCATGAAAATGCGCACCACTTTCTCTTCGGACATTCAAAATTCCATAGCACCAATTACACCCCGCCTGTCACCAACATTTGGACTGCTGGTGCTCCCTTGCACTTGTCGGTGCAGGCGTCCCTTATCTTACCCCCCCCCCCCCCCCCTCCACGTTTCCTGTCCTGGACAGAAAGATCCGGCAAAGGCCGGTCCCTGTACCCAGTATAGGCGTGCGCTACAACAGCTTGCTCTGAATGTGCACGTAAAATCCTTCTCTTCTTCTTCTTCTTCTTCGTGTAATATATTTTCACGAATTTCATTCACACGCGAAAAACGCGAAAATAAAGTATTATACAGTAATTGGTTTAACTTACCGGCCTCGGTAGCGTCGTTGTTGAACATAAGGCTGGTAGATACGATACAGGGTTCGCAGTCCGGTGCCGGTGTAAACGGAATGCAAGTCCGTAGGAACAGTGGTCTGTCCGGACTTAGTCTCCTAGGAATGCAGGTCCTAGGTCTAATATACCTAGGAATGCAAGTCCTAGGACTTATGTTGCTTAGGAATACTTGTCTGACTGCCAGGATATCAAGTCCGGGCCGGACTTGCATTCCTGGACAATCAAAATTTAAGTCCGGTCGTACACATAAAAATTAAATTATAAATTTAAACAAAACGAAAAACAGTTTCCTTTTTGGTTTATTTAATTAACTTAGGATACTAGCGCCTCTCTTTATTTAAATATTTTCTATTTATTCCAATATTTTCCATTTATATAATTTGCAAGAGTTTGTACACATTTTGTTGACCTTATTACATGAGCAGAACCAAGGTCTTTATTCATTGCGTATTGTTCCAACTAATAAATGTTTAAACATTTGAAAATAACTCAAAAACATTTACCATAATTCGAAGCATATTAGTACTCGCAAATAAGTATAACTTGCCCATATGACATACCAACACAGTTATCTGTTAGACATTATATATTGGTATTTCATAATAATAATAATAATAGTAATAATATTAATATTAATAATAATTTAACTATAAAAATGTGATATTTGCGTTATATACATTATCTTGTTATTATATAATTTTAAGTTTGTGCCTTTCTGTCAATAATGTTGCAGGCGCGTGTACATAGGGTGTGGGGTGGGGTGGCGTGTTCTAAACACCCCTTTTCAAAGCAAATTTCTTGACCTCTCCGCTGCATAGCTTACTGAACATGTGCCTGCTTTGTCAAGTTTGCTCATTTTAAAAATTAATTTGGTCTAACATATGACATATCAGACTCTAGCCTCTATGATATCTTAGTCCCAACAAACCATACCATCGATAAACAAATATGTTAAATGGTTTTCATTAATGTTTATCAATTAATAGAAATATCAATGACTAAGAGTGGGTTTTAGCAGCTCAATGGGTTACTAGACCGACTAAAACAAAACAGTAATCCCTGAACAATTATTATACTGTCAATAATATGCACACACAATTTACAAAGATCCTTTTAAACAGACTAACTACTCATGACACTTTTACACCTGACCGTTTTAGTCGCAATAGGCATTCAGACTCCCTTTTTGGGAGAAGGGGTGGGGAGGCATGCTGATCATTATTGCCCGAATGAAACGAAAATGTCAATCTGGAACACAACGTATATTTATATTCGCATTACTACCAAGATGCTAAATAGGATTCCAAACAAATCAGTGTGCATTTTTACATGGATTACAACTATTATCCTGTTCAATTATTTAGACCCAAAGTTTTTTGCAAATGTTACGTTTATGTCCTATTCGATATTTGTTTTCTTTGCATTTACATGAAAACAAACCCAAACCCCGACAGGTTTTATATACAAATCATCATATAAAATGCACGAAGTTGACTTAATTCCACTTTTTAAAAATCTCTGTGTCTTTTGAATGCACGTTATTTCTCCTATAAATAACTAAGGTCATTTGCATATCAAAACATTGGGATCTGAGGCTACGTGAAGGCCATTATAGCTTGTTTCACTAAATCAAGGTTATTATTGTTTTGCAGTGTGTAACAGCATTGTCTAATCTTTCCGTTAAACATAGATGTAAACAAACAGAACATGTAACCCTTTCTTGTAGGTGCATTATATTTAATAAATTTAGCTAATGTATTATGTATTTTTATTTTATTATATCAATTATATATTAGCATACCATACCTAACCTAACACAACTGAGGTGTAGCACAGTAATAAACACAAATCACCTCACACACCGCAGGAATGTGCTTTCCAAATTTATAAATAAATTTAATGCAGGACCAGACCCAGAAGACCAGGGGGGGGGGGGGGGGGGGGGATAAAATGTCAAAGGCCACCAACATCACATCAAATAATAATAAAAATGTTATTTAATTTGCCTCTAAATTGGGAACTCATACGTATGTATATATATATATATAGTATTTAGGGTGGTGCTAGGGGCTGGGGTTTGGGGGTTGGGTGTTACATTTGTAATGCGAAAACCCAAAGGGCTATTGTTCGGACTCGTATGGGTTCAATCACTTTTTCATCCCGCAGACACAGCCCTGAATGTTCAAAATACGATAGCATTGCTTGGTCAATAACATCATTATTTCGATCTATGATTGCACGTGCTATTGTAGCAATGTGTAAACCACGTAAAATACAAGTTAGGTAGGGTATATAAATTCATTGAAAATGTATTAGTCGACATTCTTGTTATTGTTATTTGAGGAAAAATATGGGTAAATCGAAAAACACTTCAGTTGATGTAAAATCGTGTATTAAGAACGTTTTCGATTATTTTGAAGATGAATATCAGCGCGGTAGACCTAGGTATGCTTCTTATCGAATTGTCGATCGAGTTGCCGCTGCACTTAAAGTTTCGGTTTCAACAGTAAAAAGAACTGTGAAAAATCTAAGCTCTACGAATCCAAGCACAGAAATCACTGTTAAAAAACGCGACCGAAAACTCATCGATTTATTTGATAAAGATGTTATTAGACGACGAGTATACAGATTTTATAGAGAGGGCGAATTACCTACATTACATAAGATTAACGTGGCTTTAAGGGAGGAATGTGGAATCAACATATCCATATCAACTTTACGAAGAACACTCCATGACCTCGATTTTAAATACCAACATATGTCTACAACCGGAAAAGTGATTTTTGAGGACGCCAATATATCAGACAGGAGACTGTCCTATCTCCATGAAATATCCAGTTTACGAGAACAGGGGTATTTAATAGTGTATCAAGGTGAGACCTGGGTGAATGTCAACCACACAACATCCCACCACTGGACAGATATCCACCCGGGCACAAGTACCGCCAATCACCTGCCGAAATCAGACGCTGCTGATCGAGTTCCTAAACTCTGTTCGGTGACTGGGAAGGGAAAAAGACTTATTATTTGTCATGCTGGCTGTCATAAATATGGATTGATAGATGGCTGTGAATTGATCTTTGAGGCTAAAAAAAAAAAAACGGAGACTATCATGGTGAGATGAATGATGAAAATTTCATCAAATGGTTTGAAGAACAACTTATGCCTTCTCTACCAGAACCTTCTGTTATCGTCATGGATAACGCAAGCTACCACAACAAATTAACTGAGATTACACGATGTCCTGCACTAAACGCTAAAAAGGAAAAAATTCAGTCGTGGCTACGAAACAAAAATATACCTTTTGAGAGTAACATGACAAAGCCAGTTCTTTATGAACTTGTGAAAAGTAACAAATGTGCAAAGCAATTTGTTACTGATGATATTGCTGAACGCCATGGGCACTTGTGTCCAAGACTGCCGCCAAGACATTCTGAACTCAATCCGATAGAACTGATCTGGAGTCAAGTCAAAGGGCACATAGCTCGTCATAATGATGGTAAAATGACCACGGTGCGGAGAGAACTTGCACATGCATTGAACTCTGTCACACCTACACACTTCTCTGACGCAGTTAAACATGTAATAAAGATCGAAGAAGATTTTAGAAAACAAAATAGTTTTATAAGAAATAAAATACCTCCTGTGATAGTCCCCCTTAACGAAGATAGTGATGAAGAAATGAGTTCGTCGACTGATTAAGTTATTTCTCCATACCCATCAGGAGTATTACTTTAATGTATGCATGAACTCTTTAACACCAAAAACAATTTATTTCCATATCATTCACTATCAAACAACCTAACAACCTATAAACTAATCGACTAGAAATGCATATAGACTACACATACATACGAGAGAAAGGTTTATTTAACGACACTCAACGCATTTGATATACGTTTATGTGGCGTCAGACAAAACGGTTAAGGAGCATTATGACAGTGAGAAAGAAACTCGCTACCGCCACATGGGCCACTGTTTCCGATAAGCAATTTTGCAATAAGGGACGTTTTATATGCACCATACCATAGACAGGATAGCACATATCACAGCCTTTATACATCAGTTGTGGTGCACAGGCTGGAACTAGATACAACGCAATGGGTCCACCATGTGGGATCGATCAGTCGACCTACCATGAGCGAACGCTTTACCTCTGAGCTACGTCCCGCTCCATATACAAAAGAAGCCTTAAGTGGGGTTGGGGTTGTGCAGAGGGTCACACCTCCACCAATCGCATGCATACCATATTCTTCTCTCTCTCTCTCCCTATAACCATATAACCATAGATTAAAATATGTTGAGTGCGTCGTTACATAAATGACGTCTCTCTCTTTCTCTCTCTCTCTCTCTCTCTCTCTCTCTCTCTCTCTCTCTCTCTCTCTCTCTCTCTCTCTCTCTCTCTGTCTGTCTGTCTCTCCCTTCAGCGCGCGCGCTTGTGTATTCCACAATATAATTATAATATTTGATACATATTTTTTTTTCAAACTGAGGTTTTGTCACTTGAACTCCCCACCTGAATCCGCGCCTGCTTCATGTTTACAGATATTTTCTTAAATATAGGTCATACTACGATGTGTGTGGATAGGACGATAGAACCGAACATTAGTTTGAAACGCACTATAGAATGATGCTTTTGATATGCAAATGACCTTAGTTATTTATAGGAGAAATAACGTGCATTCAAAAGACACAGAGATTTTTAAAAAGTGGAATTAAGTCAACTTAGTGCATTTTATATGATGATTTGTATATAAAACCTGTCGGGGTTTGGGTATGTTTTCATGTAAATGCAACGAAAACAAATATCGAATAGGACATAAACGTAACATTTTCAAAAAACTTTGGGTCTAAATAATTGAACAGGATAATAGTATTGTGAGTAAAATTATGGAAATGCATGGTGAAGATTTTAGGCCAGATCATTTTGCCCGAACGTGTCCATTGCCCCCCATTGATAATTAATTTCAAGTGTTTTGATGCTATTTGTAATTGTTCATCAATAAAAGTCAAATTTTCATGCTTATTATTCCTGTTATTTTATATATTGTATATCTACTATATTGTAGTAACTGGTCATTATAGTACTAGTTATAAGTATTAACTACTAGAACTAAGTACAGTTTTTAAAGTTTTATTTCAGGGATTTTCAGGAATCATATATATGTAATAAGCAAACTATCGGAAATAAATTCCAGAGGACTAGGAATACCAGGATTGAAAGTCCTGTGGACTAGGAGTACCAGGAATAAAAGTCCCACGGACTTACATTCATCGAAATGCACGTCCCACAGACTTAAATTCCTAGGAATACAGGTCCCACAGACTAGGATTCCGAGGAATGGAAGTCCGATTGGACAAATATTAGAAAATCACAATTAATCAGATTGTGACTTACCGTCAAAATATAAATTTACAAAACATATTATTAAAAATTTTTTTTTTTTTTTAATTTTAATTTTGGGCTACATATTGAGGGAGGGGGTATATTTCTTCGTGTTGAACACATGGACATATAGCCTACTTTATATCTGTAGTTGCTTTATATACTTTTGAAAAAAGCAAGATATACGTCCTACTTCAATATTGTAACAAAAATGTAAGACGATTACAAAAATCCACTCACGTGTCTGATCCACAAGTCTATGACGTAAAGAAAGAATTAAGTTGATACTCAAACTTAAAAATATTTTTTGACATGGAGATTTGAACTTACAATAAACTTAAGAGACTCGTACACTTATCCATCACACTACGATGGAAGCCTGCCAAAACCTCACTTTTTTTCTCGTGTCTTTCTGGCAGCTCGTGCAAATTGCTGAGCATAATAAACGGACATCTAATTTGCCGGACTAGTATTTTTGTCACTGTTGTAGAAGGAATTTAAGTCCGGTAGGAATACAAGTCCTAGGATAAAAACAACTTAAAAATAAACCAGGAATGAAAGTCCGGGTAGGATTATGGTTCCTAAGCTATGGAGGTCCGATAGGACTACTGTTCCTACGGATCTGCGTTCCTTTTACGCCGGCTCCCATTTAGAGCGAGTTTTAACGACTCGGTGGTAAGGTGTAAGGCCACTACACTCTCTTCTCTCTCACTAACCACTGACAACTAACAACTAACTTTTAAAGACAAAACAAACCTCTAACACCTACCATAAACAATAAATTAAACACACCCTCTCCCCACACACACATATTTAAAAATGAAAAAACCCTAACAACAACAGAACACAATTATGATCGTATGAAATATTTGTGCAAAAAAGTGTTCTTTGATTTTTGTTTGATAACAATCTGTACGTAATGATGCCGTTGGAATGTTACCTGAAATAAGCCAAATGTCTACTTCTGGTAGAATATTGTACTTGTTATTTCAGTTCAAGTTGCCCTCGGTGGCAAACCTATTTACATTACTGGAGGAGGTTTAGGGGGACGATTCAGGGTGGAACAGTTTCACTTTCACTGGGGGAACAAGAATGAGCGAGGTTCAGAACACGCTATTGATGGACTTTTTTACCCTATGGAGGTAACTCAAGTATCTCCATATCAATATATCATCACCATCACCATCATCTTATCCGCCCAACTCTCTCTCTCTCTCTCTCTCTCTCTCTCTCTCTCTCTCTCTCTCTCTCTCTCTCGCTCTCTCTCTCTCTCTCTCTCTCTCTACATATATATATATATATATATATATATATATATATATATATATATATATATATATATATATGTCTGTAAATATGTCTCTATCTCTTACTTCGTTCCTATCGCTATATCATTCTTTCTGCGATTCTCTCCCTCACTCCATCTCTCTCTCTTTACCTGTATCTCTCTCTCTCTTTCTCTCTCTCTCTCTCTCTCTCTCTCTCTCTCTCTCTCTCTCTCTCTCTCTCTCTCTCTCTCTCTCTCTCTCTCTCATTAAGAATATTTATCCATGTTGTCTGTTCTGTTTATTTTGAAATCTATTATAACCCTAACATGTCTAATTCTGTTTGATCAATGAAATTAGAATACTGGTACCAAGTGTTTGGTTCACGACAGCGCTCCACCGATGGCATCTGTCGTGATCATGGCCTTCCATTAGTCCTTGAGATATTAACAAAGAAGTCTTTCAGGCAACCATGATCAAACAGTACTTTTACCAGAATCAAATACTAGTAGTGTTGCTGAAAATCGGCGTAAAATAAATGTCCTCAAAAAGATGTTCCAGTAATTCATTTCATACATTGATAATTAAGTTTTGGCATCACATGACATTGGTGGCATTTGGTTGCGAACTCGGTTGTTTCTGAATCAAGGTTCTTTGTCTTTCAGATGCACATCGTTCTATATAATGACATGCATCCCAATTTCACTTCGGCCGTGCACGAGACAAAGGGTCTTGCTGTACTTGCATTCTTTTTCAAGGTAAGACATTCACATTGCGAAAGGTAACAGTACCGAGAACATTTTAATAGTTGTCAAATGATGACATGGCAAGAGAAGGGTGGATCGATGCTACTTGCCTGGCACAAATGCGATTAATTTGTTGTAGCCCACTGTGAACTGAACTAAATTTTAAATTCTCTAGAAAGCTAAATGTACGTTTGGCACACTTAATTAGCCTTTAGTTTGTGCTGATATGGTTTGGCTAACTGAAATTGAATGTATCTATTCCGAACACACTTCGCAACATGTGGGGTTTTTTTTCTATAAAGATCATATCCCAGGCTACGCTAAAATAGCTGGGTGTGGAAGGGAGATTTGCTTTTATACAATAACTAGGGTATAACAATATTAATTAATATTAATTAAATAATAACTAGGGTATAGCAATAATAATTAATAATAATTAAATAATAACTAGGGTCTTTCAAACTAAAATGGGTAATTATTCCTAACACCCCTCTCTAGTTACGGCCGTGGTTGCTGGCTCTATATCAAATTTAATAAACTTAAAATTTAACATTTCATTCTCCGTTTTTCGTATTGAGGGGTCACCTCTGCTTCTTCGTGGATCATCCGGGTGCGTTTATATACCCACGGCGGTGCCCGATACGTAAAACTTTCCAGACTCTCCTCTTTCTCTTACTCAATCTACCATCGTTGGATCATTCTACTAAATATTTGGTGTTACTCTCCTAGTGACACCAGTGTTGGAAGTTGTTCTAACTTCCTTTCATCCAAATAAGATTGCCAAGATTGGATATAACTGTGGTTGGGTGAGGATGGGGTCGATGAGATGTCGGAAGATAGGAGCTTTCTTGGGGTCATAGGGCGTAGGCGGTTTGGCCTTTGGGTTAGTGTAGGATCTGACCTCCCCTCCCCCAGCCCTCATTGGGTTACATCAATGTTCTTGATATGATTGGCAATTGACTTCTTAAAATTAATTAATCAACATTCCTATGGGGCTTGGACCAACCAATTTAATTGAGTAGAATGCTTAAAAATAAATTTAATAAATAAATATTTAGATCCGCCCATCTACAATTGCGCCATTGTTATACTTTAATTTTTGTAATTAGTTTAATATAAATTTTATTTTTCTAGGGGCGCAGTCAAAAATATTAAACTTCCATTTTCCCTTTATTATTTTTTGGATTAATCTAAATTTCAAAATTATCCGTAGTAAGTAGGAATTTCCTGTCCCGATATTATCGGAGGCCGGACTCAGGATGAGGGGTGGGGGGGTGTGGGGGGGGGGGGGGTGTTCAAAATCCCAGTGGCATTATGAACATGTTAAAGCAGTTACCTACTGTGACGGAAGATGTTCTTATCTTTCGCCTGTGGCGATGCTAATTGTTTTAGAGGGCTGTGTTACGTAATACCCCCGCGCGACGGTGGTAGTCTTGTGTCCCAATATGCAATTAGACCTGGTGGGCACTTGGTTACGTAATACCTCCGCGCGACCGTACCCCCTAATACACACTTAGACTAGGTGTGAAGGCCATGTGGCCAGTAGTTACGTAATACCATCGGTAGTTCGGTTTACGATCGGGGTAATGCTAGCGGAATGGCGACAGTAAGTCTGACCATCTAAGAAAAAAATACCGTCTCTGGGAGTTGTGGAAATATCACATGATAGCTGAGGTACCGCGTTGTACCCCCATGCGATATTCGCTGTCTCTGAGAGTTTTGAATAAATAGCTAGGATTTTAGATATACCGGGGAGAAACATTGGAAGTATCCAGGGGAAACGGACGTCGTCCACTGAACGATCTATATAAGTTCAGTCCGGACGTGGTAAATATATTTTTCTGCTCTGTTGTATAACCTTGATGTGATTGATGTGACTTTAAATATTTTAATACTGTATTATACCAATATTATTTAGACAGTGTTTCCGGTAATCTGACGAAGTAAATTGTAGGCTTCACTGTCTATTATTTTATACGAGTAGTTGGTAATATAAAGCTTATCCGGTCATCCTAGAGGACCTAGGTAAACTGTAGGTTATTGTCTTTATTGTGATAGGTACCAATATTAATTCTGTATTACAAGGTTACTGAATGAGTAGTTAAGGGTTAATTAAAAATTAACCAGTTAGGAATAGAGTTGTAATTCCTTTATTAATTAAGTTCCCCTGGCAGCGTTTCTCAGTTATCACACGCGTGTGGATTGTATCACCGTGAAGTGATTAGAATATTGTGTACACTAGACACCTAGTGATTAACTAATTAAGTGTTTAGTTCTGGGTTGTTATTATATTGTTGTTGTTAATTAACTACTGCGGCAAGTACATTTGTCAGCGTAGTGTTAAAACAGATTCCAAAGTGTATTGTGTTTTGTTGTGTTTTCTAGTGAACTAAACGTGCTACATATAAATATATATATTTATATAAGATCTTATCTCTGATCATACCTAGAGCCGAGCCAATCGGGTATTAGACTGCCCAATACAGAGAGATCTAATAGATATACAGTTAGGAGAGATATTTGGATAATCGTGTTTTATTCAGTTACGGGTATTATAGGATCCCCGTGACACCTACCTACCTTTGCGTATTGCATCATTTCAGGAATAACTTGCACAAAAATGGATACGCCATTCGAATGGATTCATAAATGATTTGGCGAGCGCTGCATACCTTGTGATTGATTACATTAAGCTGGAACAGCTTGACTTTAGTATTCTGTATAGGCATGATACAGGGAACAGAGACTGACAAGCGAAGTGTAATATATGGAACTATATTGACCGTCTGTTACTGTGTTCCCATAGGATTTTTCTTCCGTCTGCTTTGATCTGCGTCAGTCTGCTCCGGTTGGAGACGTGAGACAGGTGTTAGCTTAAGCGGCGGCGTGACAGGGAAAGGGTTGGGGGGGGGGGGGCCGTTTGCAGAGTAATTCATGAATATTATACAATTAGGGAAAGATTATACGATATATCGCACGATAATGTTTTATTTTTTTGCACGTTAATATTATCCATTTGTTTATTTATTCGTTCGTTCGTTCACTACTTCCTTGGTTCATTCAGTCAACGGTTTAATACAATACGAAACATTTATGTTTTACTGTGCGATTACACGTACAGCTACCTCTTTAACATAATCAGTATTTGTCTCTAATACAGAATATACTACATGCCTAATGAAAACACAGCTATAAGAAGCCTTTGGTGAGATCTTTTATTTTAATTGTTTTCCAGGTTGGCCAAGTAAACAAAGGCATGTTCAAAATTCTGCGTCACTTTTCGAGCATCAAGTTCAGTGGTTTGTATCACGCATTCAGTAATTTCGCTGACAGATTTAAACGTTCACATGACTGACATATAGAAAGAAAGAAATGTTTTATTTACCGACGCACTCAACACATTTTATTTACGGTTATATGGCGTCAGACATATGGTTAAGGACCACACAGACATTGCGAGGGGAAACCCGCTGTCGCCACTTCATGGGCTATTCTTTTCGATTAGCAGCAAAGGATCTTTTATATGCACCATCCTACAGACAAGGTAGAACATACCACAGCCTTTGATATACCAGTTGTGGTGCACTGGCTGGAACGAGAAATAGCCCAATGGGCCCACCGACGGGGATCGATCCCACACCGACCGCGCATTGAGCGAGCGCTGTACCACTGGGCTATGTTCCGCCCCGACTGATATATAGGGTCAACTGATGTCGAGTCGGATACGATCGTGAATGGACGAGTTTTGAAGCTGGGTTTTTTATGTGGTTTTGCACCATAACGGGGATTAAATACATTATAAAGATTATAGCACTTCTACGATTTGTCATTTCGTTTTAACGTAGCCACGTAAACATTAAGTCTGACAGTTCAAATTTATATTTTGGTCATACTGATGATGTTCGACTCATTATCAAATAAATTCTTGACAAACACCACAAAGGCAGGCGAGGTAATGCGAACTTAATTTCTGTTTAGATAATTTTGTGTATTGTTGTATGTCGCATACTACATAAATTCAAATGTCATTAATAATGTGGGTATTTTTTACTCCACAAATGAAAAAGCGAAAGTACCCAAGTATTATGTAACGTGTGTTAGGTTAGTACAGCAGTTTCACCATTAAATCACACCTTGCTTTCATCGTCTTGCTTACGCCAAACAATACGAATGCCTTGTACGGGAATAGCCACGAGAACAGGCGATTCTGACAAGAAAGCATTCGATTCATTCTATTCAATCGGCTATTATCGTACGAGACACTTGTTTCGTGTGGCATCGCCTTTACACTGTCATCGCAGTTTTAACTGTGTTTCATCACCATCACAGCTGTCTATAAATATATCCACGGAGTTCTGTCTTTCGAAGGTTTAAATTTCTTGAACTAATGTTGAACGAATGACAGTCCTCCTGAGAACATTTCTTTTTTGTTTAATGACACCACTAGAGCACATTGATTAATTAATCTTCGGCTATTGTATGTCGAACACATTTGTAATTCTGACAAGGAGTCAGCAGAGGAAATCCGCTACATGTTTCCTAATGCAGCAAGGGATCTTTCATATTCACTTTGCCACTAACCGGAAAGCACATACCACGGCCTTTGACCAGTTGTGGTGCACTGCTTGGAACAACAAAAAAAACCAGTCAGTTGAATGGATCCACCGAGGAGGTTCGATCCTGCGACACAAGCACCTCAAGCGAGCACTCAACCTACTGAGCTAAATCCCGCCCCTCGTGCGAACAGGTTAGGGAGGATGTATCGTGGCAGTCTTCCTATAGAATAAAGTGATTCGGTATTCGTCGTAGCAAAACATATTAGTCTTTGGGTTGTTAGGGAGGATGTATCGTGGCAGTCTTCCTATAGATAAAAGTGATTCGGTATTCGTCGTAGCAAAACATATTAGTCTTTGGCTTGTTAGGGAGGATGTATCGTGGCAGTCTTCCTATAGATAAAAGTGATTCGGTATTCGTCGTAGCAAAACATATTAGTCTTTGGCTTGTTAGGGAGGATGTATCGTGGCAGTCTTCCTATATATAAAAGTGATTCGGTATTCGTGGTAGCAAAACATATTAGTCTTTGGCTTGTTAGGGAGGATGTATCGTGGCAGTCTTCCTATAGAATAAAGTGATTCGGTATTCGTGGTAGCAAAACATATTAGTCTTTGGCTTGTTAGGGAGGATGTATCGTGGCAGTCTTCCTATAGATAAAAGTGATTCGGTATTCGTGGTAGCAAAACATATTAGTCTTTGGCTTGTTAGGGAGGATGTATCGTGGCAGTCTTCCTATAGAATAAAGTGATTCGGTATTCGTGGTAGCAAAACATATTAGTCTTTGGCTTGTTAGGGAGGATGTATCGTGGCAGTCTTCCTATAGAATAAAGTGATTCGGTATTCGTGGTAGCAAAACATATTAGTCTTTGGCTTGTTAGGGAGGATGTATCGTGGCAGTCTTCCTATAGATAAAAGTGATTCGGTATTCGTGGTAGCAAAACATATTAGTCTTTGGCTTGTTAGGGAGGATGTATCGTGGCAGTCTTCCTATAGAATAAAGTGATTCGGTATTCGTGGTAGCAAAACATATTAGTCTTTGGCTTGTTAGGGAGGATGTATCGTGGCAGTCTTCCTATAGATAAAAGTGATTCGGTATTCGTGGTAGCAAAACATATTAGTCTTTGGCTTGTTAGGGAGGATGTATCGTGGCAGTCTTCCTATAGAATAAAGTGATTCGGTATTCGTGGTAGCAAAACATATTAGTCTTTGGCTTGTTAGGGAGGATGTATCGTGGCAGTCTTCCTATAGATAAAAGTGATTCGGTATTCGTCGTAGCAAAACATATTAGTCTTTGGCTTGTTAGGGAGGATGTATCGTGGCAGTCTTCCTATAGATAAAAGTGATTCGGTATTCGTCGTAGCAAAACATATTAGTCTTTGGGTTGTTAGGGAGGATGTATCGTGGCAGTCTTCCTATAGATAAAAGTGATTCGGTATTCGTCGTAGCAAAACATATTAGTCTTTGGGTTGTTAGGGAGGATGTATCGTGGCAGTCTTCCTATAGATAAAAGTGATTCGGTATTCGTCGTAGCAAAACATATTAGTCTTTGGGTTGTTAGGGAGGATGTATCGTGGCAGTCTTCCTATAGATAAAAGTGATTCGGTATTCGTCGTAGCAAAACATATTAGTCTTTGGGTTGTTAGGGAGGATGTATCGTGGCAGTCTTCCTATAGATAAAAGTGATTCGGTATTCGTCGTAGCAAAACATATTAGTCTTTGGGTTGTTAGGGAGGATGTATCGTGGCAGTCTTCCTATAGATAAAAGTGATTCGGTATTCGTCGTAGCAAAACATATTAGTCTTTGGGTTGTTAGGGAGGATGTATCGTGGCAGTCTTCCTATAGATAAAAGTGATTCGGTATTCGTCGTAGCAAAACATATTAGTCTTTGGGTTGTTAGGGAGGATGTATCGTGGCAGTCTTCCTATAGATAAAAGTGATTCGGTATTCGTCGTAGCAAAACATATTAGTCTTTGGGTTGTTAGGGAGGATGTATCGTGGCAGTCTTCCTATAGATAAAAGTGATTCGGTATTCGTCGTAGCAAAACATATTAGTCTTTGGGTTGTTAGGGAGGATGTATCGTGGCAGTCTTCCTATAGATAAAAGTGATTCGGTATTCGTCGTAGCAAAACATATTAGTCTTTGGGTTGTTAGGGAGGATGTATCGTGGCAGTCTTCCTATAGATAAAAGTGATTCGGTATTCGTCGTAGCAAAACATATTAGTCTTTGGGTTGTTAGGGAGGATGTATCGTGGCAGTCTTCCTATAGATAAAAGTGATTCGGTATTCGTCGTAGCAAAACATATTAGTCTTTGGGTTGTTAGGGAGGATGTATCGTGGCAGTCTTCCTATAGATAAAAGTGATTCGGTATTCGTCGTAGCAAAACATATTAGTCTTTGGGTTGTTAGGGAGGATGTATCGTGGCAGTCTTCCTATAGATAAAAGTGATTCGGTATTCGTCGTAGCAAAACATATTAGTCTTTGGGTTGTTAGGGAGGATGTATCGTGGCAGTCTTCCTATAGATAAAAGTGATTCGGTATTCGTCGTAGCAAAACATATTAGTCTTTGGGTTGTTAGGGAGGATGTATCGTGGCAGTCTTCCTATAGATAAAAGTGATTCGGTATTCGTCGTAGCAAAACATATTAGTCTTTGGGTTGTTAGGGAGGATGTATCGTGGCAGTCTTCCTATAGATAAAAGTGATTCGGTATTCGTCGTAGCAAAACATATTAGTCTTTGGGTTGTTAGGGAGGATGTATCGTGGCAGTCTTCCTATAGATAAAAGTGATTCGGTATTCGTCGTAGCAAAACATATTAGTCTTTGGGTTGTTAGGGAGGATGTATCGTGGCAGTCTTCCTATAGATAAAAGTGATTCGGTATTCGTCGTAGCAAAACATATTAGTCTTTGGGTTGTTAGGGAGGATGTATCGTGGCAGTCTTCCTATAGATAAAAGTGATTCGGTATTCGTGGTAGCAAAACATATTAGTCTTTGGGTTGTTAGGGAGGATGTATCGTGGCAGTCTTCCTATAGATAAAAGTGATTCGGTATTCGTGGTAGCAAAACATATTAGTCTTTGGGTTGTTAGGGAGGATGTATCGTGGCAGTCTTCCTATAGATAAAAGTGATTCGGTATTCGTCGTAGCAAAACATATTAGTCTTTGGGTTGTTAGGGAGGATGTATCGTGGCAGTCTTCCTATAGATAAAAGTGATTCGGTATTCGTGGTAGCAAAACATATTAGTCTTTGGGTTGTTAGGGAGGATGTATCGTGGCAGTCTTCCTATAGATAAAAGTGATTCGGTATTCGTGGTAGCAAAACATATTAGTCTTTGGGTTGTTAGGGAGGATGTATCGTGGCAGTCTTCCTATAGATAAAAGTGATTCGGTATTCGTGGTAGCAAAACATATTAGTCTTTGGGTTGTTAGGGAGGATGTATCGTGGCAGTCTTCCTATAGATAAAAGTGATTCGGTATTCGTGGTAGCAAAACATATTAGTCTTTGGGTTGTTAGGGAGGATGTATCGTGGCAGTCTTCCTATAGATAAAAGTGATTCGGTATTCGTGGTAGCAAAACATATTAGTCTTTGGGTTGTTAGGGAGGATGTATCGTGGCAGTCTTCCTATAGATAAAAGTGATTCGGTATTCGTGGTAGCAAAACATATTAGTCTTTGGGTTGTTAGGGAGGATGTATCGTGGCAGTCTTCCTATAGATAAAAGTGATTCGGTATTCGTGGTAGCAAAACATATTAGTCTTTGGGTTGTTAGGGAGGATGTATCGTGGCAGTCTTCCTATAGATAAAAGTGATTCGGTATTCGTGGTAGCAAAACATATTAGTCTTTGGGTTGTTAGGGAGGATGTATCGTGGCAGTCTTCCTATAGATAAAAGTGATTCGGTATTCGTGGTAGCAAAACATATTAGTCTTTGGGTTGTTAGGGAGGATGTATCGTGGCAGTCTTCCTATAGATAAAAGTGATTCGGTATTCGTGGTAGCAAAACATATTAGTCTTTGGGTTGTTAGGGAGGATGTATCGTGGCAGTCTTCCTATAGATTAGTCTTTGGGTTGTTAGGGAAAGTGATTCGGTATTCGTGGTAGCAAAACATATTAGTCTTTGGGTTGTTAGGGAGGATGTATCGTGGCAGTCTTCCTATAGATAAAAGTGATTCGGTATTCGTGGTAGCAAAACATATTAGTCTTTGGGTTGTTAGGGAGGATGTATCGTGGCAGTCTTCCTATAGATAAAAGTGATTCGGTATTCGTGGTAGCAAAACATATTAGTCTTTGGGTTGTTAGGGAGGATGTATCGTGGCAGTCTTCCTATAGATAAAAGTGATTCGGTATTCGTGGTAGCAAAACATATTAGTCTTTGGGTTGTTAGGGAGGATGTATCGTGGCAGTCTTCCTATAGATAAAAGTGATTCGGTATTCGTGGTAGCAAAACATATTAGTCTTTGGGTTGTTAGGGAGGATGTATCGTGGCAGTCTTCCTATAGATAAAAGTGATTCGGTATTCGTGGTAGTAGCAAAACATATTAGTCTTTGGGTTGTTAGGGAGGATGTATCGTGGCAGTCTTCCTATAGATAAAAGTGATTCGGTATTCGTGTAGCAAAACATATTAGTCTTTGGGTTGTTAGGGAGGATGTATCGTGGCAGTCTTCCTATAGATAAAAGTGATTCGGTATTCGTGGTAGCAAAACATATTAGTCTTTGGGTTGTTAGGGAGGATGTATCGTGGCAGTCTTCCTATAGATAAAAGTGATTCGGTATTCGTGGTAGCAAAACATATTAGTCTTTGGGTTGTTAGGGAGGATGTATCGTGGCAGTCTTCCTATAGATAAAAGTGATTCGGTATTCGTGGTAGCAAAACATATTAGTCTTTGGGTTGTTAGGGAGGATGTATCGTGGCAGTCTTCCTATAGATAAAAGTGATTCGGTATTCGTGGTAGCAAAACATATTAGTCTTTGGGTTGTTAGGGAGGATGTATCGTGGCAGTCTTCCTATAGATATAAAGTGATTCGGTATTCGTGGTAGCAAAACATATTAGTCTTTGGGTTGTTAGGGAGGATGTATCGTGGCAGTCTTCCTATAGATAAAAGTGATTCGGTATTCGTGGTAGCAAAACATATTAGTCTTTGGGTTGTTAGGGAGGATGTATCGTGGCAGTCTTCCTATAGATAAAAGTGATTCGGTATTCGTGGTAGCAAAACTTTGGGTTGTTAGGGAGGATGTATTAGTCTTTGGGTTGTTAGGGAGGATGTATCGTGGCAGTCTTCCTATAGATAAAAGTGATTCGGTATTCGTGGTAGCAAAACATATTAGTCTTTGGGTTGTTAGGGAGGATGTATCGTGGCAGTCTTCCTATAGATAAAAGTGATTCGGTATTCGTGGTAGCAAAACATATTAGTCTTTGGGTTGTTAGGGAGGATGTATCGTGGCAGTCTTCCTATAGATAAAAGTGATTCGGTATTCGTGGTAGCAAAACATATTAGTCTTTGGGTTGTTAGGGAGGATGTATCGTGGCAGTCTTCCTATAGATAAAAGTGATTCGGTATTCGTGGTAGCAAAACATATTAGTCTTTGGGTTGTTAGGGAGGATGTATCGTGGCAGTCTTCCTATAGATAAAAGTGATTCGGTATTCGTGGTAGCAAAACATATTAGTCTTTGGGTTGTTAGGGAGGATGTATCGTGGCAGTCTTCCTATAGATAAAAGTGATTCGGTATTCGTGGTAGCAAAACATAT
>NC_054701.1:80543948-80626448 GCF_016097555.1 Gigantopelta aegis
TGTTTTATTGGATATTCGTTGTTCAGTTGTTGAACATTGTGTTTGTGTTTATTGTTGTTTTGTTTTGTCTTTGGATTTGTTTTGCTTTTTTGTTTGTTTGTTTTGTTTTGTTCCTTTATTTTGTTTTGGGTTTTTTTTTTCGGGGGGGGGGGGGGGTTGGGGTTTTTTGGTTATTAATTTTTTTTTGAGGGGGGGATGTTTGGGGGGGGGGTTTGGGAGGGGGTGAATATTAATTTGTTTGCACAATATACAAAATATAAGCTACTACGGTTTCCAGTGGAATAAAGCGGTTTCGTGTGGATGATTACAGTCGTGATGAGGAGTTACTTCCGGTACCGTTGGCCGATAACACGGCAAGTGGCACTTAAATATTCATAAGACGATATTCGGGGGAGGGTGGTAGGTCAACTGCCTATTCTGGTTATGCTCATTCAAAGATATTTTCTCATACGTGATTCAAATGTAAATGCTACGCCATCGTGCAATAAACATCCTATAATAACTTAAATATCCCATCGGACATTTACACAAAGTTAAGTACTGTGTCATTTATTAATTATACTCAAAGGCAAAGGTTATTGTGACATGGATTGTTTGGAGTAATAAATGTGTTAATGGATTTATGGATGTAAACCAGACAAAATGTGCATGAAACAGCTCGAAGAAATGCAACCAAGTAGTTGTTGCAGCGGTTGCATTATTTGTGCAAGAAACATGGACTATTCGGGAGAAATCCTGTCCAGTGTTCACCATAAAAGGCCAGACATTCAGACGCAAACCATTGCCACTCTGTGCATCAGAAGTCAGAAAAACACCATTAGTGAACTGTTTGATGCAATTTCGTCATGACACGCCTCAGTGAAAACGACAGATGGCGAGTCATAGGGATGCTTGAATATGGGACCTCGCAGCGTGACGTCGCATGTCAATTCAACGTCCACAGAAACACTATATCAGTGCTCTACAAAGCGAGTGAAATACTCGCCATGGCGACTAAAATAATTCCCAGGCGTCTAAAAAATAAAATCACATTCGCCAGTTGGCGACTGTCCAATAATTTTATTTTAATCTGTAAACAAAACTGGACATCGGAAAACACAGTGGACCAGTAGCAATTGATCTCCCATAAAACGTTTTTTCTATCGGTAGTTTGTTTGAAAAATAAAAGTTTGAGACAAGTTATATCGGACTATGAATAACGATTTTCCAGTATTCAAGAAAAAAAGAAAGAAAGAAATGTTTTTATTTAACGACGCACTCAACACATTTTATTTACGGTTATATGGAGTTAGACATATGGTTATGGACCACACAGATTTTGAGAGGAAACCCGCTGTCGCCACTACATGGGCTACTCTTTCCAATTAGCAGCAAGGGATCTTTTATTTGCGTTTCCCACAGGCAGGATAGCACAAACCATGGCCTTTGTTGAACCAATTATGGATCACTGGTCGGTGCAAGTGATTTACACCTACCTATTGAGCCTTGCGGAGCACTCACTCAGGGTTTGGAGTCGGTATCTGGATTATTTGTTACAAATAAAATTCCAAAACATTTTGAGGAATTTGATGACATGTTATGTTATTAAAATATAATACAACTCAAAATGTGTGTGTATTTTGTTTAACAGTTTGACTCGAAATAGTGTATTTTTTAAAATTATAAAACAGATCTAAAAGGTAATAAATTCGTTATGCTGTGTTTTGACAAGGCGTATGGGATTGTACGCTCCCCCAAAATCTGTATTTCCTTTAGCCGCGCCTCAGGAAACATGAATTTTGGACGGGCGTACAGTCCCGTGCGCCCTACCAAAAAAAAAAAAAAAAAAAAAACCCCGCTTAACTAGTACTGCTTCAGCAGCAAGCCACTCTCTGAATGCTTGTGGATTTCTGTTGTTCGTTCAGTTCTGATTAACAAAGGATCTGTTTCTGTGGAAAGCCTGTTTTGGTGGATGCGTAGAATCACAGTAGGATATTTTCATGTCTGGTGTTTTTGCGTGAAAATTTTTCACTTTCACAGACGTATTTTTCAACTCTTATTTAACATATGCGTACCATACATGGGGCATGGGGAATTTGCTCCCCTAGTGCTGGAGCAAAACTGCAAATTCGGACAAACATTATACAGATATCTGGGCAAAATATGCTAATCGGACACTTTTTTACCATGAAATTCCATTATTCTACCCTCGAAATTAGTTGCAATCCATGTAAGAATGCGTAGTGATTGTTTGCAACCTAGCCCGAGTACTCCGACTGTAAGAGAGCTAGACGGATATTTGGACATAAATACGCTCTCATTATTTATGTCCAAATGTCCGTCTAGCTCTCTTACAGTCAGTAAAAAAGTAAAGTTTGTTTTATTTAACCACGCCACTAGAGCACATTGATTTTTTTATCTTATCATCGGCTATTGGACGTCAAACATATGGTCATTCTGACACTATTTTTTTTAGAGGAAACCCGCTGTCGGCTCATAGGCTACTCTTTTACGACAGGCAACAAGGGATCTTTTATTTGCGCTTCCCACAGGCAGGATAGCACAAACCATGGCCTTTGTTGAACCAGTTATGGATCACTGGTCGGTGTAAGTGGTTTACACCTACCCACTGAGCCTTGCAGAGCACTCACTCAGGGTTTGGAGTCGGTATCTGGATTAAAAATCCCATGCCTCGACTGGGATCCGAACCCAGTACCTACCAGACTGTAGACCGATGGCCTAACCACGACGCCACCGAGGCCGGTCTCTCTTACAGTCAGAGTACTCGGGCTATTTGCATCTCTGTATAGCTATTTGGTAGTAATGCTAATATGAATAAAATGTTGTTATCCAGATTCGGTCATTTTCGTTTAATTTGGGCAAGAGAGCTTGCTCCACTCACAAAAATGGTAGCCCGTACGCCTATAATTTCTACCACTACTTACATGATTCATTTATGCTACAATTATTTTTTAAAGTTTTGTTTTATTATTATTGCATTTTTTATTATTGCATTCTGTTAGTTTGATCGAACCACCTTGGTTGATCCATTCAACTTATTGGGGGTTTTCTCGTTCCAACCAGTGCACCACAACTGGTCAAAGGACGTGGTACGTGCTTTCCTGTCTGTGGGAAAGTACATATAATGTATTCCAACAAATTAATGATGTAATTATTGTTGTAAAACTTAAATATTTTATCTTTGCCATAAATTTACTATTATGGTATGTCATATCCATAAAATGTTTTACACTTCATTTCTCTTTGTAGGCATATTAACAGTTCATGGTAGATCTAACTTTAGTTTTAAAATGTTTGAGATGATTATTAACGGTTTCCATTTCATCAGTTGCAAACCTACTGTTCATGGCCGGATGTGACATTGGTCGTGTTCATATCCAATTAATTGAACATATTTATTTTCAAAATATTAACATTTCAGATGTATCAAGCTTGCTAGATTAGTCAGGTCTGTTAACGTCAAATCAGGGCTGTTTGGGGACGGGATGGACAAAAGTGCCATTTTTTCACCAGAGACCCACACTGGGGTGTAGATTACAAAGCTTCTCAAGAACCAGATTTTCAACCAATAGGAGGCCATTATGACGTCATTTTCTAAAAATAGCTGCCAGCATTGAAAATAGATGTATTAAATGTAGCATAATGGTGGCTTTTAATTTAAAAAAATTATATTAAAAAACAAAATGTAATTATTACATCGTGAACTACATGCTCAAAAGAATTACAATGAAACAATTTAATATATTACTAGCAAAAACAAAGTTAAATGAAAATGTGTCCAGGGCGTGACGTGACTTATCGTGTATATGTTTTACACACAAATTTAGTCATAATTCTTTGACAGGAAAGAAATGGATGATGTTTTAATGGACACATCAAGTGGATATTTCTGATTCAGTTTACTTTCAATTTGTACTAAGAATTAATTTATTAAATAACTGTTTACACCGAGTGGCTCACATTACAATGTTGATGTATTTGAATAAATTGTGCAAAAATGGTACTTGAAATCGATTAACTGGTATTTATGTATCACTAAAAATGTAAAAAAAAAAAAAAAAAAAAAAAAAAAAAAAAAACCAGTGACATTATCTGTTTATGCTATATCTAGTGGATCCATTTCCTTTTCAAATGCTACCCTCATGTCAAATTCACTATACTGGAGTTGGATGTCATGGAATACAGCAGTATAATCAATATATCAATTTACTGTCATAATCTGCATTTTCTTGTTTTAACATTAAATGAGTGTAACAATTCGAGTAACGATTGTCCCTGATGTAATGGAAACCCGTTTTCAGGAGTATTTTGCTTAGCTAATATCTTAGAAAGCAAATATCTCTTATTTATCTAACTAATGACGAAGAAAGTAATTGCATAATGTGACATGGTTAGCATCTTAATACATGTATGTGGAATAACGTTATGATATACTCCACTACACTGCAAATAGCAGTGCAAAATCTGACCGATTCTATATACCATTCTCTTCAATTCGTGTGAAAGAAACGGTAGAAGCATCTTGTTAACACCAAAATAAGTTGAAACTGTTGCTAAGTTGTACCTGAATGAGTGCTCAATCATTAAAGTTCTGAGGATGTTCATACCCAGTCAAACATTATGTTTTCCGTGTGTAGATTGCTAGCATCTGGTAAAAGTGGGTATACTTTAATTTCATGAGTGATCACTATTTGCGATGGATTTTCAGTTAACTTATTATTCCACTTTCCCTCTTCATTTTCGAGGGGGGATGAAGGCCGGGTCATGAATTTTCTTATTTGCCATTGCAGTAAAATGGTGAACTGTTTCCTGAATAACTCGGCCCTTGTGGAACTCTTGTTTTATAGGATACATAATACACGGCAGTGACTCTTAGAGGTACAGGCAACCACCTACAGTTATTGTGGCGATCAAATGCAAACAAAAAAGTCCTTTTATAATCATTTGGGCATTAGACAATTGTAAGGTGACATATCAGATTTGTCCGAAACCTTGAATATAAGGTTTCAAGTCACACTTTGTAGCACTATATCCCAGTACTGAAGCACTATTGAAGGACTCTTTATTTCCATCTTCCAGCCATATGAATCTTTACTTTCAGAAGACACATGCACATTTCTGGCACAAAATGATCAATTAGTGGGTATGTTTGGTTCATGTTGCGTGTAGCATGGACCAGACATGCCCATGATATATGACTAAAATTAGTCAGTGATTCCAGCTAGTTTTGATTGAGCTTCAGTCTACTGTGAACCTTTCAACATATTGCCGTAGGTATTCAATGGCCACTTTTTCAGACGAAGACCAGCAACATAACGGTAAATTTGTCTTCACTGTGGGTCAATAGTACCTTCCACAGTACACTCTGGAATATGGCAAATAGTGGGTAATTGCAAGCCAAAACAGGAATCCTCAAAATATTGTTAACAGACCTCACGATTTTACAACAAATGAATGATTTCTGTGAAAATTAAAATGGAAATCTGTAACTACAAAAAGCACCCTAATTTGACCCACTAATTGACTCAGTGTGCAATTTGTATTGAAATAAGATACCTGAAATACTCCACATAGTTAGGTGTGACCCTGGTGTGCACCAAAACCAACCAAACAATGATGAGTTGGGCAACAACATTTAATTGTAGGATAGCATAACATACTGAATCATGATTTGGTCCCTTTATTGTAAAACAAAATCCGTACATTTAATGGTTTTGGAATGTTGGATATTTGATAGTAAGTTGTGACAACGGCTGTGGGCGTGGGTGGAATCACAATTTGATACTGAGTACATGAACTGATTATTTTTATTTTGTCCTTCCACTAAATCTTGTTGTCTTTGTTGTTTTTGTTGTTGTTACCACACATTGCGACATTTCGTAGATTTTTAATTATTATTTTAAATGTTATATGTTTCATTCACCATGCACGCTCATAATTAGGCCCGGAATAATACAGTGGATATACCGATCGTTTTAAAAAAATTGACAGTATATTGAATGTAAAATTAATTGTATTCGTCTTAGTATACAGTTTTATTTACCAGTTTCGTATCACACTTTCCACTTTCCTCTATCCAAAACCAATGTCCAAACCTTTTGGCCCTCTGGATCTTTCCCTTATTCCCAACTACCCAGTTGTTGTTGACGATTAATGGTTTAATGTTTTTCTTTTCCTTATCCGACAGATTGTACCACCAGCCATCCGCAAGCAGGTTTAAAGGCAACATATTGACCTTAATACCGGCATACTTAGCTTTGATCAGCCGGTTCAAGTAGGGTTGGTCAGCCTCACTACCCGCCAGGGTTCTACCTTCAGGAAGATTCTGGATTCTTTTACCTAGCTTCTGCAGCCGCTGTGTGTGTGCAACTCCCAGAACGCTATCATTGTGTTTGTTGGAAGCATGTACAGAAAACCGAATCCCACCATTCCCGGTCTATTTGATACCGACGCTGCAACGATGTCATACCCCTTCGCCTCTTTCTCGCACAGTGAAAGTGGATTGGCAAACCAAAGGCAATCCACCTCAAAGAGAAGCAACTTGATGCGTTCTTTTAACAGTGTCAGTGTTATTTCTGTCCGTCTTACCACCAAGCGTACATAACCCACTTTGCTATACTCCTGTGCTCCACTCAGTTCATCCAGATCAAGTACAGTAAAAGCTCCAACATCTGGCCAGTCTTTCGTTATCTTTTTCTCAGAGTAGCTGTCTGTTGTGATGAATAACACCTGCCTATGAATGCCCATGTACATGGTGTTGCATAACCAGCTGTATACGAACGGCAAATACGCTTTGTTTACGAGAGCAAGGAGAACAGGTAACCCCCGGGCATTTATCTGTTTAGCAAAGTTTATTATCTTCAGCGTACTGTTCTGAGTTTGCGGGACATTCTCGTTGTGTTTTAATGGTGTTGTCGAAAAAAAAATTATTTGTCTTAGCTAGTAGAGATACTGCATCGGATTTTCTCGTAATTTCTTGTATTTTCTCGTGTACTTTGCAATACTTCTTAACGTAAAGCATCCCTACAGCCACTAAAAGAAAGGTGAGGTAAACATTAGGCCGAAAACAAAACATCTTTATCTTCTGTTCTTAAGCGTAAAAGTGCTGTATTCCGTATGCACAGATACACGTAGCTTGGAGGAAAGCTGAATCTGAAAAAAAGAGAAGAAAACAGAAATGAAATTCCCAGACAGCGGCTCTTATATTAGCTCTAGGATATGGTGGCTGGTTTTTACTACTGCCACCAAATAAGTACTTTGCTTATGGCTCAGAGAAAACAAGAACACCAGACAAAACAGAAACAACATGTTCAGTACGTCTACAATAAATATCACTAAGATAAAAGCAACCAATACAATTTTATCCCAAACATTTGAGGATTCACTTTTCTATTTACGACTATATTGGTATATCAATACTTTATACCTGAATACTATTATATATATATATGTGTAATGTTTAATATATTTTTTAAATATACATGTAACTGCACCTTTTATTTTTAAAATAGGTAATTTATCATTGCAATTGTTTTCATTCCAATCGAGTTGTTTTGTCCAGTCAGGTCGAGCATTTTATCTAGGTGTTTTCACGGAGATCCTAGCCAATATATACATCTGCACGGATATATAGGTTATTACTCACTTTATTACTTTATAGCATTAGCACTCCTTAAAAATATGAAAAAATACATAAGCCCTGACTTTGATGGCTTTACTGCAGAGTTTTAACAATAATTCTGGATTGTAAACTGATGGCGAGTGTGTTCTGTATTGCGATTTGTTATTGTAAACTGATGGAGAGTGTGTTCCGTATTGTGATGGGTTAATTACATTCTTTTTCCGGGATCAAATGAAAATAACACCCAGAAAGCTAATGACGTCATTAGAAAATGACGTCATTAGAAAGTGACGTCATTAACAGGCGAAGTTGACGTTTCAAGGGTCAATAGTTAAATTGTAGTCAGGTCTTTTTTTCAAGAAATACCAAATATACAGTTAGTTGCGTAGAAAAAACGATTCAGTTTACAATGCACATAACTATATGGTGTTTTTAGATTTGCCTTCGGTCAAAATGACATTTGCAGGATCAAATGGACAATAACACCTGAAATCTAAAAACACCATATGGTTATCTCCTAATTGATATCGATTATTTTATTATACGGTCAATTAATTTCAGCTATAGGATAGGGGAAGTGTCAAATAATCACACATTAAAAGTGCTTACATGTACACTAAAGCCAAATAAACCAAAACATTTTAAGAACTGGATACCTATTTCTCTCTTGAATTTTGCATACAAAATTGCATCTGGGTTTATTGCAAACTGAATAAAAAGGGTATTAGATAAGATTATCGCAAAAGATGAAACAGGTTTCATAAAAGGTAGGTATATAGGGAATATATGACATAATACAGTACATGGAGGGACAAAACATCCCTGGCATGTTATTATTAATGGATTTTTAAAAGCCTGTTGGATCTCTTTTTAAAATTTTATTGAAATTCGTTGGATTCGTTCAGTTTTAAAATATCAATAACAAATTGGACAAAAACTGTATATACAAATTCAACCTCAAGAGTACTTCAGAATGGATTTGGATATGAAAGTTTCAAATTAGATCGTGGGTGTAGACAAGGTGAACCTCTCCTACTATATATTTCTTGCAGTTTAAATGGATCTTCTAGATCCCTTAAGCATATTAGACTCATATGGTAATGTTTCTGGATTAAAGATTAATTGTTCTGAATCACAAGTTGTATGGATAGGTAGTAAAAATACTCCAAAGATGTTTCATCAGAATAAGAAGAAGGAAATGTTTTATTTAACGACGCACCCAACACATTTTATTTACAGTTATATGGCGTCAGACATATGGTTAAGGACTATACAGATATAGAGAGAGAAAACCCGTTGTCGCCACTTCATGGGCTACTCTTTTCGATTAGCAGCAAGGGACCTTTTATATGCACCATCCCACAGACAGTATAGTTCATACCACGGCCTTTGTTACACCAGTTGTTTAGCACTGACCAGAACGAGAATGTTATCATCATGCAAGATGGAAATTAGAATGGGGTTATGACAATTTTGAAATATTAGGGGTAAAAGTTTCAAAGAAACATTATGATAATAAATTTCGTCAAACAAATCATGGAAATGAAAAATATATTAAAGATCTGGTCAATAAAAACGTTAACACCGTGAGGTAGAATAGTCGTTTTTACATCCCTAATCATCCCTAAAATAATTCACTTACTAATTTCAATGCCTAACCCACCAGAACAAATAATACAAATAAAAAAAATGCTTTTTAATTTTATCTAGCAAAATAAACCAGACAAAATAAAACGAGAAGTTCTAACCCAAAGCTATCCAAATGGAGGTGTTAAAAATACTATATATATATATATATATATAATAGCGTTAAATAGACATTCCTGAGTTTGCTGCATTGTAAGATGTTTCCGACTAATACAATAGTTCTACGATTAAATTTACATATTAAAAATATTTTCTTGTTTAGAATATCAGTGTCTGCATATTCAATGTATTTCTGGTCGTCTTAATTTTTGTAAGAAGCTCAAACTGGATTTTGTCTTCAAATAATTTTGTACGTACGAAAAAAAAAAAATATTTTAGGAAATAAAATCAAATTTAACCTAGTACAAATATTAGAACGATAAGAAACACGTTTAACATACAGACACTAATATTTTATGCAGAAAAATATATTTGATATGTAATAACAGTAATCAAAAAGTCTCCCTTAGTCGATAACATCTTAAAAATTGCAGCACACTCAGGAATGTCCCTTTAATATGTACATGGATTAGCATACTATTATTAACAAAGACAAAATGGAAAGTATTTCTTAAAGTCATTACAGCATTATCAATTAATCATCAAACTACTTACGAGTGGAGATTATTTTCTTAACATATAAATTATAAAACAGGACAACAGTTTCTAGAACGATGTTTTACATATTTTATGGTTAATTTATCAAAACCAAATTCCTGAGTGTAGAAATGAAATATTTAGAATCAATATTTTGTACAATGGTAAAATAATTGTTGATCGGAAACCCTTTAATGGATAAACAGTGTCCTAGAATTTGTATCGTTAATAAACGCAGTCAAAACCTATATATGTGACACAGTCGCAATAATCAACAATCAACAGGTAATAACCACCAATCCAATATTTCCTTTTAAACTGAAGTTATTTTTTTTAAATGTTTTTAAAAGGATGCAAAGAAATGTATAACATATTAAAGAAGTCGACAATAACACACACTGCCAAACGAAAATATTCAGATTTACATGTAGATTACTAATTATTTTACAAGAGTGGAGAAATGTCTATAATTTACCATTTCAATATAGAATCCTGCATATAATAATAACAACAAACACTTTTTTTAATAAAATAAAGTATATAGAATCAAATATTTGTGAGTTTTTACATACACAGCCAGAAACATTGGAACATTTGTTCTATGTAGTCCTGCAAACAGAGCCATAAAAGAGGCTTTGTTTTTGAGTAGGTGGCCATGGAAAGGTAACATTTGTCCTCATGGCTAGAAATTATCATTGGGGTGTTGTCAGCATGAAACCACTTGATAACAGCGTCAAAAATGCATGCGAAAAAAATGGCGGCCATTTTTCAAGATAGCTCTATGTTTCAGAATTCAACATTCATAACTCGGTGGCTGTTTCAACTAGGAATGTGTCTTTTGTGTCAAACCCAATGTTTTGGGGGTTAAAGAACATGAAAATAATATTTGTAAGATGATTTAGTGTACATTTTACGCAGATTTAAAAACAAAAATACACAAATAATGGGCTATTTCCTTTTGTACAAATGTTTTACGAGCTATATATCCTGTCACATTTCTATCCCGTCTGTATTAATTACTATACCAACGAAATCTCCTTTCCTTTAAAACAGCTTAAATATTATGGGTTTAAACATAAGCCCATACAGAATTACAAACAAACAAACCCCATTTGTTTTGTAAGTAGGTCTCCTGATCAATCAACATGTGATGTTTGCCTCATCCGCTCTTTGACGGGCCTAGATATCCCTGTGTCTGTTTAATGTTCCATTGTGGTGAACGCACTAACATGAAAATTATTCTTGAGGACCATCTCAACTCTCGATCTATCAGACAGGTCTAATAAGAAATATTCAAGATTGCTGTTAAAACAGATCTGGAGACATCTCCAATACTTTATTAACAATGACAAAACTATTGATGTTTGTGACAGTGTTTTAGGGATCCGAAGATTAATTATGAACTACTTCCTGTTAATCAAAAATTGCAACATCATTTACATCCAAAATGGCCACCACTATATCAACCAGAACAAGAAAATTGAAATTTATTGCATTTTACATCAGCTATGGGAAGATTGTGATGTTAGGGATGGAATTTTATTCATTAAGGTATTAATTTATACCAAGTTCATTCTAACTGCAATATTGCACCATCATTTAAATCCAAGAGGGTCGTTAGGAGTAAGAAGTGGCCAAATCTTCCATTCGATTTTACCCCCAAACAATAATTTTTACTTCAAATACAGGGTTTGCTAGAGGACAAGGAATTCAATTCTCGTAGTTACTTTTTATAGAGAAATTATATCATTGTCAGAATTCATGATGGCTGCAAACATAAAGCAATGTGTTATGTGCATCACCTTAAATACTCTTTTTGAAACCAACTTCTGTTTTGAGGGTGTTCAATCCATTTAAAAAAGTAAAGTTATCTAAAATATAATTTAAAATAATAATTCTTAAGCTGACCTCTATATCTTAAGGCTTCACCAATCTACATGTATTTTTAAACTATCTAGCATGTAATGTTGCATCATACAGACCAAATTTTCAATGCCAACCTCGCTGTGATAAATTGGCAAATCACAACTAATGACTGTCGGTCTGGTAAAGACTAGTGTCATTCCCCTCTTCTGTCTCTTGATAATGGATACATTACTCAGTCATCGAAAAAGGTTTGTTAAAAAGGTGCATTGAATCGGTTGGACGATTTCAGATGGTGCAATACTTTAGCATCCACGTTCAGTGCTCGAATTAAGATGCATGATACTATTTTACTGTATTCCTTAGTCTCATTATCATTTAGTGTAGGTGTCGGGTACTCGGGTCCGGGTCGAGTTTGAATCCCGAGTACTCGAGTCCAATATTATAGGTTGCATAGTACAAAAGAAGAGAGTTCCGTGTTAAAGTTCGATGTGCACTGTCAAATATTTACGGAGTAAAAGCAGCTGTGGGTGTTATTGGTAGTAATATAATTGATTATTTGTGACAATATATAAATACACTTTTATTTGTTATACAGTTGTTATGCAGTATATACCAGAGGTTGAAAATAATGTGGGGTACCCCCAAAAATGGAACTGCAATTTTCAGCAAAAATGACGGTTGCTATTAAAAACATTAATTAAATCTCTTAAATGATACGTGACCCTCCATTTTCTTGTAAGTAGATTAGATGTGAGGTGCCACACTTTCTATTGCTGTACTTCCTGGGTGTGTTGAAACGCTGCTCATATCAGTTTTATTAGTAAACGTTAACTTTATCGGCAGTAGGAATTGATTTGGTCTATTAGAACCTATAGCATATATTCACTATATTATCATTATTTTATATTGTGTGCCATTTACTGTTATTTGACAGTCATAATTGCTTAATTAGGTTACACTCAAGCATGGGAGTTCATAATGACCTTGACCTTGGCATTAATTTACTGTGCACTGCTGAGAATAGAGTTTGAAAAAACGTTTGTGCTGACGAATTGGAGATTTTGGCCCATATTTTTTACTTAAAATAGTTTAAAGCTTATTTATCCAAGGTGATGGACATGTCATATAACACTAATCTTATTTAGGATAATAAGTCTAGGCAAGATGAAATAAGCTAATAGTAATAATTCATTTTTATTTAAAAAATAATGTTAGCTGATATTAGGTTAATCTCTTAGATCTCCATTAGCAATGTGTATCTGAATGCAATTGACTCTGGAATGACTATATTTAAATAACCTTATTTCTGCTGTAATTTTAACATACTTTTTAGGTTGGTGAATTATGTTTTAGGCAAATATGGAATCTTTTACAATTGTTTTTGTGAGTTTGGTAAAAACATTAAAATCTACAGAAGAGGGTTCTGTGTAGCCATTTTGCATTCTCTTCTTTATTTGTACACAAATATAAGCTTGGTAATGATAGCTTTAGGTTAATTCATTAAATCTTGTCCATATATTCAGTGAGTTTTCTATAATAAAGGGTATTTAAAGTATATACCAAGTACAAGAGCAATTTTGACACATCTGCTAATCTACTTAGGAGTGTGTTAGTATTATCTTCCATTATTACCACACTTGTAAAGCTATATTTTCCAATATTACTATGTAAATTATTTGTTACATTACAGATTGTAGTAATGCATACAATATAAAAATTACATTCAGTTAAAACAGAAAATAATTAAAGAAAAATTACTTTCGCACACTTTTCATAGTAGGTAGATTAGATGTGAGGTGCCACACTTTCTATTGCTGTACTTCCTGGGTGTGTTGAAACGCTGCTTATATCAGTTTTATTAATAAACGTTAACATTATCGGCAATAGGAATTGATTTGGTCTATTAGAACCTTTAGACTCATTGAGGCGCTAGCAGCAGGTGCCAGGCAGTTACCAATGTCAATGGAGGTCATACACGTCTAAATATGACCATGACATTTTATTGATGTCAATCCTAACATTACAGTGGTTGGTATACAAAAGTAAAGTTTGTTTTATTTAACGACGCCGCTAGAGCACATTGATTTTTTATCTTATCATCGGCTATTGGACGTCAAACATATGGTCATTCTGACACTGTTTTTAGAGGAAACCCGCTGTCGCCACATAGGCTACTCTTTTTACGACAGGCAGCAAGGGATCTTTTATTTGCGCTTCCCACAGGCAGGATAGCACAAACCATGGCCTTTGTTGAACCAGTTATGGATCACTGGTCGGTGCAAGTGGTTTACACCTACCCATTGAGCCTTGCGGAGCACTCACTCTGGGTTTGGAGTCAGTATCTCGATTAAAAATCCCATGCCTCGACTGGGATCCGAACCCAGTACCTACCAGCCTGTAGACCGATGGCCTGCCACGACGCCACCGAGGCCGGTTGGTTGGTATACGTTCATCAATACTGTTATGATGACGTGTTTCCAAGTCCGACTCCGCTAAAGGTCTTTAGAATTATCTACTTGTATTTACATATTGCAATAAAATGCCTGATTAATCTAAGTTTTTGTTTTTTGTTGTTTTTGTTGTTGTTGTTTGTTTTGGGGGGGGGGGGGGGTTGGGGGGTTTGACGAATTAGTTCTGGGTATGCATACATATTAGAAATATTTAGCTATGTGTTTTAAATTATATTTTTAAGATTCCGTTTCCATTCTGGCCATACATTATAATAACATCTATGACCATTGTGACAGATATATAAGGTAATTCCAACTTGGGTGATAAAATGTTTTTACACCGTTTTGAAATTTCAGATTCTAATTCCCCCTTCCCCCGTTACCCACCAAAAAAAATAAAA
Source organism: Gigantopelta aegis (assembly GCF_016097555.1). Lineage (NCBI taxonomy): Eukaryota > Metazoa > Mollusca > Gastropoda > Neomphalida > Peltospiridae > Gigantopelta > Gigantopelta aegis. The sequence goes on from NC_054701.1 coordinate 80,558,570, forward strand.
AAAATAAAAATACAAAACAAACAAAATACAAAACAATTTTTTTTAAATGCAAAAAACCTGGCATTTATATGGATTAGTTTATGATTCTACTATTCAATACGTAACATTCTAATATTAATAATAATAGTTATATCGTTATATATCTCTTTGGTTGTTTTGTTAATGTATGTCAAACATTGCGTTTTCACGCTCTTTAAAAAAAAATTTTTTTTATGGAAACGTCACTCTAGCGTGCTTTAAATAATATACATACATACAAACATACATACATACATACACATACACTCAAATTTTTTTTTAATAATAATAATAATAATAATAAATATATATATATATATATATATATATATATATATATATATATATATATATATATGTGTGTGTGTGTGTGTGTGTGTGTGTGTGTGTGTGTGTGTGTGTGTGTGTGCATAAATATATAAAAACCTTCGCTGCTGCTACAAAGTGGCGGGCACATGTCCCCCGCCCCTCTCCCCGCTTCCTACGCCAGTGATATATACATGTATTTGGAAACAGAAATGTTTTTTAAATTCCACCCAGTATTAATTTTAAAGTTTTAAAAACATTTTGATTTCTATACTGTATTTTCCCCGAAGCTCTTTACACTGTGGTTTTTCATAATTATATAATAATATTTTTACTTTTTAATAATACTTACCTTTGATACTCAACAGGCGATGTGTATTGCAGTGGCTAAAGGCGTGCGTTAACAGTGACGGTAATAATACCACCAGCTGCATCCGCCAGGTGTTCGTCCCGTTCGACTGTCGTTCTGTTAGCACAGTTCATAAATCGTGATTCAACAGCACCATCAATACTTAAAGGCGATCAGTCACGGATCTCGCAGAATCAAGTTAAGTTCTTTATTCACATTAAGCTTTACAGCTTATCTGTTCAGATATATAAACAAAAATACATAACCACAGAAGAACAAAATTCAATAAACAAGAAAACATACATGTCACATGACACAAATAAACTACACCAATACGGAAAATGCCTTTAAAAACTTATTTTCTTAATTTAACTGCTTTATATAAATATTTCCCACAATTACATAAAGTTTTACAATTTGGTACATTATATAATTGCAGTAGCTTAAAAAATGATGGCTTTTTCCAGTAATAAGGTTTAATACACACACACACACACACACACACACACACACACACACACACACACACACACACACACACACACACACACACACACACACATATATACATACATATATATATATACTGAACAAAATAAGAAACTTCCGCTAACTTTGCTTGAACATAACTTGATGAAAACAAACCGGGGGAATAATTGTTATATATGCGTTTAAAGAGTGTTCCATGATGCATCGTTTGGTGCAAAAATCATGGCCATAGGTTAACAGAAACTGGGAGAAATTTTGACCAAGTGTGGTAGGGGTTAAAAAAAAAACCACCCACTTAATAACGGGTATGACCACCACTTGAATTGACCACTGCAGTGCATCGCAGGCGCATAGAATTGACTAAAGTGTTGATTTCTGCCAGTGGAATATTGTTCCATTCCTGAATGAGAGCTTGACGAAGTTCGTTGACGTTAGCGGGTAGGTTGGGACGACGCCTCAATCGTCTGTCCAGAATATCCCAGACATGCTCGATGGGGTTGAGATCAGGACTTTTAGCGGGCCAGTCATCAATGAAATCAATATTATTTGTCCTAAGAACATTTACAGTGTCTCTAGGTAGCATTATCATGCTGAAAAATCGAGATGTTGGCGTTGTTATGGAACAGAGGAATGACGTGATGAGCGAGAATGTCATCGCTGTAACGTTGACCATTTAAATTGCCATCGATGACGACTAGTGGTGAACGACAACCATGGGCAATGGCTGCCCAGACCCTGACAGAACCCCCACCCCCGAAACGATCTCGTTCAAGAACACAACAGTCAGCATAGCGTTCATTTCTCCTACGATAGACGCGCACCTGCCATCACCACGTTGTAAAGAAAATCTGGATTCATCCGAAAAAACAACGGTATTCCAGCGTCGCCGTATCCAACGAGAGTGTACACGTGCCCAATTAAGACGAGTTAGACGATGACGTTGCGTTAAAACGCATCCGACATAAGGACGTCGTGCATGTAAACCTTTCTCCCGCAGACGATTACGAATAGTTTGCCCACTGATTCGGTTATTATGAAGCCCAGGTGTGTTAGCAGCAGTAGCAGTGGCAGTTTGGAATCTATTGCGCAAATGCGTGCTCATGATATAGTGGTCTAGACCACGCGTTGTAACACGCGGACGTCCACGACGTGGCAAGTCGTTGGTGCTTCCTGTCGTTCGAAATCTTACGCGAAGATTTCGTATCGCTCGACTAGAACTCCCAACATGCCTTGCAACGTCTTCTGTCGACATGCCAGCATCAAGCATGCCAATCGCCCGTTCGCGTAAATTATTGGGTATTCTTGGCATACTTAAAATGCTACAGTGTAAAAAACGTTACATTTTTTACAAATTTTGAAGCGTTTTCGTTCACTTGACAACAATGTCAGTAAGACAAGTAAAACAAATTGACCGAGTACTACACGGGACATGTCGAACCATACATGCACGTGCAAATTGAATTTCACGTTGTCGACGATTAACAGTGCAAAAATAATCGATAAAATTCATGAATTCTGATAATAGGCTAATACTACCTATATAATTTCATTCCACAATGAATTTTTTAACACAACAAATACTATATGTACAAATCGGAAGTTTCTTTTTTTGTTCAGTATATACATATATATATATATATATATATATATATATATATATATATATATATATATATGTTACAGTCAATCTGTGAAATCAGTCATTACGCGTAATGCCTAAAAAAATCAGTCACTTCGCGAAGTTCCTGTGACCACCAGGCAATACGCGAAATGACTGAAAATCCCAGGCATTACACGAAATGACTGAAAATCATGACCAGACATTACACAGAATGACTAAAGTGATTCACGTCTTATTACTGACACTTGTATACAGGCTTTTGGTCTTAAAAGTTGATAAAATAATATTTTAAGAACAAACAAGGATAACTTTATTGATTGTATGATTTAAAATACTACTTAACATGAATTATTTATTATTATACATACCAGAGTATGGTGGTCCACCTTTGATGAGTCCTGCTCCAGTTACTGTCTCAGCTGATTTACTCAACGCAAGATAGACAGTATCTTAAATGAGAGAAATGGTGCGAGTTCCTCCCAGATGACTCAGGCTGAGCGTATGGTCAAGAGAAGTAAACTGGAGCTAACAAGTGGACAGGTGGGAGACAACGTAGCTGTACCTATCCCTCTTGTGGATAGGGGACGCGGTGACCCACGAAATATTCTCGGAATAATCATAGACCGTGATGAGAACGATATGTACACAATTTGTGTGAAAGCAGGGATTCTAAAAGGGAAGTTTACACGCAATCGGTTTGATTTGTGCCCCCAGCGTTTACTTACTGATGCTGATGTAAACCAGACGAAGTCAGTGACCGTGCGCCAAGCTGTTAATCATGAATCCAACTGTGGTGGACAGGGATATGTTAGGTGTACTGTGCTGCGAGTCCAATCGATGCAAATGTTTCAAAAACAAAATTCAGTGTTCTAGCCGTTGTCATGGTAGCCTTGTGTGCAAAAACAAGTGATCTTTCTATACCAATGTGTTACTTTCATAATTTGACACTGATTACTTGGTTAATATTCAACTTCATCTTCATCTATTTTACTACAACTTCTGAAATGATTTGATTTGAGTTTAAATAAAGTGTTACATTAAGACTTGTGTGGTGTGGTATTATTTTCAGTCATTTCCTTGTTTGTTCTTAAAATGTGATTTTATCAACTTTTAAGACCAAAAGCCTGTATACAAGTGTCAGTAATAAGACGTGAATCACTTTAGTCATTCTGTGTAATGTCTGGTCATGATTTTCAGTCATTTCGTGTAATGCCTGGGATTTTCAGTCATTTCGCGTATTGCCTGGTGGTCACAGGAACTTCGCGAAGTGACTGATTTTTTTAGGCATTACGCGTAATGACTGATTTCACAGATTGACTGTAACATATATATATATATATATATATATATATATATATATATACATACACACAAACACAAAGACACTGACAAAACAAGACACAGTCTGCATTACCTGCTGAGAATGACACCATTTGCTATATTCATGTCAGTTTTGTGGTTTGGCATCTGTCTCACCAACCGGCCTCGGTGGCGTCGTGGTTAGGCCATCGGTCTACAGCCTGGTAGGTACTTGGTTCGGATCCCAGTCGAGGCATGGGATTTTTAATCCAGATACCGACTCCAAACCCTGAGTGAGTGTTCCGCAAGGCTCATTGGGTAGGTGTAAACCACTTGCACCGACCAGTGATCCATAACTGGTTCAACAAAGGCCATGGTTTGTGCTATCCTGCCTGTGGGAAGCGCAAATAAAAGATCCCTTGCTGTTAATCGGAAAGAGTAGCCCATGTAGTGGCGACAGCGGGTTTCCTCTCAAAATCTGTGTGGTCCTTAACCATATGTCTGACGCCATATAACCGTAAATAAAATGTGTTGAGTGCGTCGTTAAATAAAACATTTCTTTCTGTCTCACCAATGCTTTTAGATCAATAACAGAGCTGACATCGACAAGGTCTTCTCTACACTGAGACGTGGGCGAAAGTTTCCGTTACTTGGCGGCAGCGAACAGGACGCACGCAGCCCAGTGGTAAAGTGCTCGCTTGATGCGCGGTCGGTCTGGTATCGATCCCTGTCGTTCCAGCCAGTGCACCACGACTGGTATATCAAAGGCCATGGTATGTAAGATCCTGTCTGTGGGATGGTGCACATAAAAGATCCCTTGCTATTAACGGAATAATGTTGCGGGTTTCCTCTCTAAGACTACATGTCAAAATTACCAAATGTTTAAAATCCAGTAGCCGATGATTAATAAATCAATGTGCTCTAGTGGTGTAATTAAACAAAGCAAACTTTAGTTTCTGATACAGTACCGTAACTACATTGAGTGATACATACCCGTAACAAATATAATGAAAACATATACATTAATACGAGAATCGCTGACAAGAGTTTATATAGTTATTATATATCTAGTACATGTTTTCATAAAAATAAAATTAATATATTTTTTTCATTTACGCATATGTTCCACTGGCAGCCATACTGGAAATCTAAAATCGCCATGACTCTCTTAATATGTATGCTAGAATCACGAATACGGTATCTATTCCCATTGCACAGAAGGTGCCTATTCTTCTGGTGGCGATATGTTTGTAATTTAAGGTTATCTTCACATTCAAATCCAAGATGGGCGTGGTCCACCATATTGATAATTAAATATATAATACAATATTTAGGTGAGTTAATTTTTGCATTTTCAGGTCATCTTGATCTTCAAATCCATGATGGCCATTTTGTTCACCGTATATAAAATAAGATTATTTTGACCTGGAAATCTAACATGGAGGGCGTGACAGTTGTCTTGAAAATATTAAATTGCGCTATGTATTTCAAAATAAGTTTATGTATGCTAGATCTGTAAATTAAATTGACAAAAGATCACAAGGTATGATTGGTCATAACTGAGACCAAGTCTTTTTCACACAGTCGAACTTCATTCGTTATAACTAAAATCGGACACATTTGATTGGATCATTCTGATGATGTGCTGTCAAAATCTATATACTGAATGTTCCACAGTCTGGGTTGATGACAGTACTGGGCAAATGTTGCTAATGGCACAGCATTTTCTACTGACCAAGCTCCAGTCAAGATCAACTAAAACGGTTGTGTGACAAAGGAATGACAGAGCTGAAAGATGGTAAAGTAACTGGCAGTCGTATCCGAGAAAATCGCTATCTGATGGGAGCTTCACTGTTTTTTTGCTCTTTTACTGAAACCACATTTTAGCAAGGACTTTTGCAAGATTTCAGCTCTTCGTGTCACCATACACAATCTTTTTTGAAGGGAATTTGTTAATTTAGTGGAGATAGAAAGTGATGATCCAAAGTGGCGCATGGTAGCTCGAGCTTCGACATAGTAACACTACAGTACTTGTCAAATGTGGACCTCTAACCCTGACCTGATAGACCAGAGTTATCATCGCACAGTCATGGTGTGTTTTAATGAAGTGGATAATCACCTGTCTCTTGGCCAAGGCATTCAAAACTTGTATGCTTGTTTAATACCAAACTGAGAAATCAACAACTGTTGAAGGCATCACTCATCAAACTTGCCCTGGACAATGGACTACTCATCTTATTCTCTTATTCGCAAGATGTACAAATTTGCTAACAGTAAAGGAAGTCACATCACTGCAACGTGTCGTCAGGCTGAAGTAGATACATCATTACCATTATACAAGTAGGCCTACAACTCCGCATCACTAATGACAATGTGCAAAGCTTTCTCTGCAGTATGCTACAAAGATTAAATCATTACCGAAACATCCTACAGATACTACGGTGTTTGATAATAAATATATGAAGTTGTTTGATGCAAGACCAAATGCTATATTTACATTTTGAGATCGGCCTCGGTGGCGTCGTGGTTAGGCCATCGGTTTACAGGCTGGTAGGTACTGGGTTCGGATCCCAGTCGAGGCATGGGATTTTTAATCCAGATTGAGTGAGTGCTCCGCAGGCTCAGTGGGTAGGTGTAAACGACTTGCACCGACTAGTGATCCATAACTGGTTCAACAAAGGCCATGGTTTGTGCTATCCTGCATGTGGGAAGTGCAAATAAAAGATCCCTTGCTGCCTGTCGTAAAAGAGTAGCCTCTGTGGCGACAGCGGGTTTCCTCTAAAAACAAAACAGTGTCAGAAAGACCATTTGACGTCCAATAGCCGATGATAAGATAATAAAAAAATCAATGTGCTCTAGTGGCGTCGTTAAATAAAACAAACTTTACTTTACACAATGGTAAATATAAAAGTTAAATGATGATAAACATCAATACAATATAACTTCTAAATTAAAATTTAAAAACACAGTGTAAAGAGCTGTGCAAAAGTATAAGTATCACAGGTAAGTATGTAAAAATTTCAAATAAAAATCAGTATCTCGTAGAAACGTCAAGATACGTTCAGGGTGGAATTGAAATGATTCCATCACATTTTGTCTACCAAAGATATCTTCCCTTATCGGTCCAAGATGATTACACTCCACCAGAATATGGTGAACCGTCATTGTACACTGACACACTCAGGGGGAGGATTTTTCTTTATAACAAATGTATGCGTCAAGTATGTATGGCCGATGCGAGCACGACGTAAGACCATTTCACTCTTCCTGCTCCACCTGTAGGAAGACTGCCACTCTCCCAAAACTGGTTTTACAGAATGATGCTTGTTCGCAACCGCACCGTTCCAATCATCTTGCCATGTTGAAAAGATATATTGGTTAATATCACATTTGAAATCAGTGTAAGGCACACCAACCCTGGAATGAGGTAAATTTAAAGCAGACTTGGCAGCTGTATCTGCCTTTTCATTACCCCGATATCAGTATGACTGGGAACCCAACACAATACACTATCTTTATTAGCAATAGATCAAAAGACACACTTTCGTATCAACATCCCAATTAAGGGATGTTCCAACTTCATATTTTGTAAAGCTTGGAGCCACGAAAGTGAGTCTCTAAAAATAATATATTTGGATTCCACCGAATCCTTAATTTGTTGTGCTTCAATTATTGCCCACGATTCCGCAGTAAAACTAGATGCCGAATCCGACAGTTTAATAGAAATTATTGCATCAGATGGAAAAACTGTAGCACAAGCCACAGAATTCCCATCCCGTTATCCATCTGTCTAAACAGGAATGTAATCATGGTACCTTTCTTAAATTTCCATGAAGTGTTTATAGATAATTGGATCTGTGCATCCTTTTTTCAGATGCACACGATCAAATACAATTTTGGGTGGTTTGATACACCAGGGTGACAAAATGAAATATGAAGGTGTTTCCATAATGTCTGTTAATTCAGTGTTGGAAACAGGAATTGATAATACGACGATCAAATGTGAGAATCGCATTTGTCTTTGCATCAAGTAATTTCATGTATTTATTATCGAACACTATATTATGTGCGGGGTGTTTTGGCATCGACTTAATCTTGGTGGCAGAAAAAGCTTTGCATGTCTAGCACCCAAACTAGGTTCGTGTGCTCCACTGGTGATGTTCTAAAAGCACCAGGACAAAGTTTAAGCTCCTGGTTGTGTATAGGATCTAGCATCTGTAAGTAAGACTTGCGTGCTGATCCATACACAATGCACCCATAATCAAGTTTAGATTTAACTAAAGATCTATACAGACGGAGCATAACCTTTCGGTCTACTCCCCCATTCTGTATTACCAATAACCTTTAAAATGTTAAGGGCTTTTAAACCCTTCTTTTTTGACGTATTTTAGATGGGAGACAAATAATAGCTTCCGGTCAAAATATACCCCCCCCCCCCCCCCCCCCCCAAAAAAAAAGAAATAAAAATAACAAAAAAAAAAAGAGGAAAAAATAAAAAGGTCTCCTCCACCACTAGAATTGGACTTTTGTCCAGAAACAGCTGTGGGTCTAAGTGGTGACCTCTTTTTTGGCAGATATGCATATATACTGTCTTTGACTTTGATAATCGAAAGTCACTATCAGTCGCCCATTGATCAAGATTCTTCAGAAAAAGCTGCAACTGACGTTCGATAATACTCATATTGGATGATATGTAGCAAATATGAAAATCATCAACACATAACGAGCTATCAACACCAGGTTTTAAACACATCAGATTACGTTTTAAAAAACCCATAAAAAGATAGTGAATGCCTTGTTTAGTGTAAATAGATACCACATTTATTATTCTATTTTAGTTCAAGGGTTCCAGCATTTTCTCATTTTAAATATTATGAACAACGGCCATCTTGGATTTGAAGATTAATATGATGTCAAATATCACCAATAGATTGTGTATCCACTTTTCAATATAAAAACACTATTCATTTATGATCTAACCCAAATATTTCAATAGCTCTGACGTTTTCTATTTATCAATGTGGTGAATAACGGCCATCTTGGATTTCGATGTCAAGATGCCTTCAAATTACAAAAATAACCCAACCAGAAGATTAAGTATGTAATGGAAATATATATCTTATTCGTAACTGATTGTAACTTATATATTAATTGAGATATGGCGATTTTCGATTTCCAGTATGGCCGCCGGCGGCCATAATTGATTTGGCTCTCTGGTGGAATTTTCGCGAGGTACATGGGGCAAATTGTTTTCTAAATATTTCAAAGACTTGAAATCCACCCTCAAACTTATGTCCTCCAAAAATGGTCACGGGGAATCCCACTAATTCACAATTTCTTTTTGCAAATAACCAGTTACCGTCTTGACAGACTCGGACGTTGGGAAAGTTTCTTGTTGAGGAACTCCGTGGCCAGATTTAATTAATTAACTTTAATTATGTTGATGCATGATCATAATTTAGGGTCCAACTGCTCTGGATATGTTCTAATAATATTCAATCTTGAATATAAAAGTTTTTAATTATTTTTTTTATTTTTTTTTTTGCTAAAGTTATACGCCAGTTCATTGGTTCCCTTTGGCCGCAAACAAAGACTATACCTAAACATTATGCTACAAACACTGTTTCCTTTGATTTTTTTATCCGAGGGTAAAATGTAAACGAATTGGTACCCTAAAAATTGCAGTTGACACCTTTTTTCAAAGGGTTTAAACCTATTCCTGTATGCTTTGTAAAGAGCAGGTCAGTACAGGTAGAATGCAATGAATAAATGAATGAATGAATGAATGTTTAACGACACCCCAGCACGAAAAATACATCGGCTATTGGGTGTCAAACTATGGTAATGCAAATAAATAAAGTGATGATCAACATCAATATAAAAATTCAAGGTTTAAACAAAAACAGTGTAAAGAACTATGCCAAAAATACAAATACAAATATCACCGAATTTTACGGACACCGAATTTTACTCTAAACTTCAATTTGTGCTGTATTGGCCATTCTCAAAGAGAATGTTACACCCCTGCACCACGGTGAGGTTACAGCACGCGCAGGGGAGGTAGAATGCAAAGCGCTCGTTTTAAGTGTAATGGGTCGTAGGATCAATTGATCTTGATGGATTCGGGGTATTTTTCCTCTCCTAACCACGACTGGTGTATTAATGTACGTTGTATGTACTGGCCTATCTATGAGAAAGCGTAAATTAAATGTTCCTGGCTGCTTTATCGGCAGCAGCCTATCTAGTGGCAGCATGTTTCTTCTCTTTCTCTCTAAGGAATAATAACCGAGTTGACAGAAAACAGCCGTCGTTTAAAATGCGCTGTGGTATCGTTAACTATTTTCCCGTTCACTTCATGTGTCAGTAAGTATACAGCATATACTGTTAAAGGTCCGGCCCCATGGGTCCCACTTGGAATTTGTGGGTCCTTATTTAGTTTTTAGTAGTAGTAGTAATGGATGGGGCAAGTTGAACAAAAACAGATTAAAATAATAATAATAATAATAATAATAATAATAATAATAATATTCATTCATAAATGTTAAAATTAAATTTAATAAAACAAAACAAATACAATGATACCCTACATGTTTGATAAAAACTAATGTATAGGCTATTCATATATTATGTACCATGCCCTCCCCAAACAAACATCTAAGTCGTAAAAAATACACTCCCGTCTTGGGCTAGAATGCAAACCCTACAGAATATGTTGCTATAAAATGTGGTAAACGTCGCTATAACTGTAAACATTATACGGAAGGAAATGTTTTATTTAACGACGCACTCACAAATTTATTTATGGTTATATGGCGTCAGACATATGGTTAAGGACCACAGATATTGAGAGAGGAAACCTGCTGTCGCCACTTCATGGGCTACTCTTTTCGATTAGCAGCAAGGGATATGTTATATGTACCATCCCACTGACAGGATAGAACATACCACGGCCTTTGTTACACCAGTTGTGGAGTACTGGCTGGAACGAGAAATAGACCAATGGGTCCACCGACGGGGATCGATCCTAGACCGACCGCGCATCAAGCGAACGTTTTACCACTGGGCTACGTCCCGCCCCCGAAATATTATGCTGTCATATCACAGAGTTTACGTTGAAGCCCCAAACCGTTTAACAATCTGGGTACAGGGTTTCTGCCAGAAAGACATTTTTGGGTATGGCGTTATAAAATTGAGTTCCATGTGTGTTGCAACCCCTATTGTAATCGGCTAGTGGAGATTACAATAAGCGTTGCACTTGCAGTGCAATCGCAACCCCTATTGCAATCGACTTTTTTATTTCATTAGTTTTAGTTCCAAAAACGACTTTAATCATTACATATCGTCTTTGTAAGACGATTAAATCATATTTAACGATGTGAAAATACTTGTTCTCAAACTCAAAGCGCGAATTACAATAAGCGTTGCACTTGCAGTGCAATCGCATCCCCTCTATTGTAACCGACGTTTTAATTTCATTATTTCTGTTGATAAAACTGATTTTAGTCATTACAGATGATGTTTCTAAGACGATTGAACTACATTTTACAGCTTTACAATCATTCTTGTTTGACGTATGAAAATATTAATTACAATAATTGTTTTGTATTTACAGTATAGTAAATTTGTCCCGCGATATCACATGCATGTTTGTGTGCATGGGTCTGTATGTTTGTGTGCTTGCCTCTGTGTATGTATGTAAAAAAGTAAAGTTTGTTTTATTTAACGACGCCACTAGAGCACACTGATGTTTTATCTTATCATCGGCTATTGGACGTCAAACATATAGTCATTCTGACACTGTTTTTTAGAGGAACCCGCTGTCGCCACATTGGCTACTCTTTTACGACAGGCAGCAAGGGATCTTTTATTTGCGCTTCCCACAGGCAGGATAGTACAAACCATGGCCTTTGTTGAACCCGTTATGGATCACTGGTCGGTGCAAGTGGTTTAAAAATGTCATGTCTCGACTACAATCCGAACCCAGTACCTACCAGCCTGTAGACCGATGGCCTAACCACGACGCCACCGAGGCCGGTGTGTATGTATGTATGTATGTATGTTATGTATGTATGTATTGATGTATGAATATCTATATATTGTATGTATGTCGAGGTTGACTGTTACATACATAGATATTAACGCACTGGCACAGGGGATAAATCCTTTCTGGCCTCACAAATTGTCCCATGCCGTTGCTGGGACTCGAACCTGTGGCACCGAATCGCCCGCAAATTGCAAGACTAACCACGATACGCTCTGAACTATCGAAGCTTCCATAAAAAGGAAGTTCTTTAACTCAACCATAAGCATGGGGCCTACAATCTGCGCAGTCGATCCCGCTTACGTGCATGAAACAGTGGGCAGACCTGGCACTGGCTAGTATGTATTGATGTATGAATATCTATATATTGTATGTATATCGAGGTTGACTGTTACATACATAGATATTAACGCACTGGCACAGGGGATAATTAAATCCTTTCTGGCCTCACAAATTGTCCCATGCCGTTGCTGGGACTCGAACCTGTGGCACCGAATCTCCCGCAACTTAAAGACTTGCCACGATACGTTTCGAGCTATTGAGGCATCCAAGTATGTATCTATGTATGTATGTATGTATGTATGTGTGTATGCGTGTGTGTAGGTTTGTATGTATGTATGTATGTATGTGTGTGTGTGTCCAGGCACGTGTGTGCGTCTGTCCGCGTATCTGTCCGCGTATCTGTCTACTTCTCTCCCTCTGTGCCTGTCCCTTTCAATATTTTTTTTTCTTCTTGGATTCTTGCAGTCACTATCTGTATTTCTGTATGCATCTCTCTATCTCCCTATCCCCGTGTCTCAACGTGTATCTGCGTGTAGGTGAGCGCATCTGGGTATGTGTGTCTTTTTGTATGTAGCTGTTTGTCTATGTGTGTCTGTGTGCATCTGTGTGCATCTGTGTGTGTGTATATCTGTACGTGTGCTTATGTGTCTGTCTGTCTGTATGCGTGTGTGTGTGGACGGTACGAGCATCTATGTAATTGTCTGTGTTTGTATGTGTGGGCGTTTGTACGTACGTGTTTTTGTGTGTATCCGTGTCTGTGTGGGGATCTGTGTTTGAGCACGTGTCTGTGGGTATGTGCCCATTTTCCTCTCCTATTTCTGGCTGTCCCTTTTTGTATGACTACATGCATCTCTCTGTTTCTCTCAATAACTGTCTCTGTATTTATCTCTCTGTCCGTCTCACTCACTCACTCTCTCACTCTCTCTCTCTCTCTCTCTCTCTCTCTCTCTCTCACACACACACACACACACATGCTAAGGACCATGCGATAATGCAAAACATAATTATTGTAATTAACATTCTCATAAATCAAACAAGAAACATTTCAAAGCCGAAAAATGTAGTTTAATCACCTTAGAAACACCATCTGTAATGACTGAAATCAGATTTATGACCAAAAATAAGTAGTTTTTGGAACTAAAAATAATGAAATAATAAAGTTGATTACAATAGGGGTTGCGATTGCACTGCAAGTGCAACGCTTATTGAGGGTTGAAATTACGACAGGGGTTGCATCATAGCAGTGCAATTAAAAAAAAAAATTGCAAAGACGATGCCATATTATCCAAGAGAGTTTAAAGAGAAGGTCCCGAGTTTGCAGCCATTGTAACATGGTTTCCACTAATAGAACATTTTCTAAAATTACTATATTTTCTAAAATTACATATTAAATAAGTTTCGTTGTTTAAAAGGTTAGTGTCTGTATATTATACAACGTGTTTCTTGTTATCCCAAATGTGTGCAATAGCCCAAACTATTTTCCCTAGAAATATATAAAGAAGTATATTTGGCAATATAATAAAATTTGAGTTACTACAAACATTAGGACGACCAGAAACACATTCGATATGCAGACATTGATATTCTAAATATTAAACTGTATTCAAAGTGTAACTTAGTGTTTTATTTTAACGAAGCACTGAACACATTTTATTTACGGTTATATGGCGTCAGACATATGGTTAAGCATCACACAGATATTGAGAGAGGAAACCCGCTGTCACCACTTCATGAGCTACTCTTTTCGATTAGCAGCAAGGGATCTTTTATATGAACCATCCCACAGACAGGATAGTATATACCACGGCCTTTGATATACCTGTTATGGCGCACTGGAGGGAACGAGAAATAGCCCAGTGGGTCCACCGACGGGGATTGATCTTAGACCGACCGCGCATCAAGCGAACGCTTTACCACTGGGCTACGTCCCGCCCATCAGCTTTGAAAAGGATTTATTAATTGGAAATGTGTTGCACTGATTGCAAACTCAGGATAGTCACTTTACGGGAAGTTTGTGAATTTGGTAGATAAACCATCTATTGTTATCGTTAAGATAAAATGTATCTAATGGCCACATATTTAATACAATCTATACATGTGAACGTGTTACAGTGAAGGGGTTCATGGTCTGAACGAAACAACAATGCATGGCATTTAAAAAATAACTTTATATAAAAAAGAGAAATACATGTATAGCCTTTTACTGACAGACTACAATAAAATTGGAATAAAAAGAAAAGACACATAATACACAACTTCAAAATGTTTCCACAAACAAACTGACCACATTTGTAACAGGTATCAACAGTATAGGGTAACACTTACAATAAGAAACAATGGGGATACATAAAATAAATAATAGTCAACACATACATGACGTTACACTATATTCTAATAAGACGAAACCATGTGAAATGTACCCGAAAAGCATGTTCAGTTATGAAAACGAATTTGGAATGTCGGAATAGTGTATAAATATAAAAATATGTTGTATTAACCATGTGAAAATGCATTAAAAGGTGCTAATGAAACCCTGTAATAAAAGCGTATGCATTATAACATAGTCGCCTTCTGATAGTAAATCTGAATAATAAAACCGTATATCGTAATCAAAATCGTATCTCTGCGTAAGGCAGTCAAAAAGATATGCACCCAACAATCAATATTTGAAAGATACAAAGCATAAAACCCAAAATGATAGTTTAGCTATTATGCAGCTAAACACCTGACGTATCCGTAGTACAGGTTGGTAATAGCTATAGTTTGCTACCCCTACAGGGAATATCGACTAAATCTGCACTTTCAATTTTGACATAATACAGTTAACAGCATTTCACATAAGGGACAGAAGATTCTGGTGTATTATTGCATGAAATCATGATTTAAAAAAAAATACAAGTATTAATTAATTTTGACAACTATAGACTATTCTATATATGTTGACACTTTTTTTTTCAGAAGTATACAAACATAATGATAAGATATACACGTGTGCCTGTGTGCGTGCGTGCAGGTTAAAAGGGAACATTCGGTCCTGCCATGTGTCATGTGCCATGTGTTATTTTCTTCGATTTATTTTTTTGTTGTTGTTCCGACACATTAACCATATTTATTTTTGTATTTTGTTTTGAGGGTATGTTATGTTGATATGCATCATTAAGTCGTTCATGAATGCAACTCTTTCACAGACTATAAATTTTATTGATAATGTTATTACCTTCCCAGTGCGGAAGGTATTGACTGACATTTGTTTGACACCAAATAGCTGATTTTTCCCCCGTGGTCATGTCATTAAACATTCAATCCAAATAATACTCTACACTGACATCAATCATACAATCATTTATGGGACGAAAATAACCACATAACACATGTTGTGTCAGCAATTATAGTATTATGTTAATTAATATATAAATTTTATAATTATAAATCAAGTATATAGAGGATGCTCAACGAGTGTATTGTGATATCATAATTTATCAGCACGAGTTGATAAAAAGTACGAAATCCGAGGCAAATTATAGTGCCAGCGATATCTACTACAAAAGCCTTTAATGGATGATAAAAATAGCTATAAAGAATAAATAAACCAGAACATAATGCATTGAGAGTACTGTATGTACAATTGTCATAAAACCGGAGCGGTTTCAACATGTACCACCATTAAGGTGGAAGTGAAGAGTTGGGAACAAAGAAGAATATGTTTTACACCATGTGTTAACATCTAAGTGTCTTGTAAAAATATTGTATACATGGGGTTTGTTTTAATGATCTTTTACTTGTAGGTTAACAGAACTAAATTTTCTTCTTTTTTTAAATGACAACATTAACATTCCACGATTTCTACTTCACTACATTATACATGTATGTATTTCATTGGAGTTGACATTAAATTCACTGTAGCAAGATTTCATGATAAACGTAAAATATATAACAATTCATACAACAGGTCCCGATACTTTAATTAAAAAAGCAAGTACATGTATATAGGTGGGTAATGAAATATAAGTATTTGGGTTACCTGCATGAACAGTAGACATGCTCGAAACATCAGTGTATATCTGGTAATGTAAACCAAATTAAATGTATATATTCAAAATGTTTGATTTGCAGATTTTTTGACAGATAATGTCATCTTTATAAAGCTCATCAACTTCTTATAGTATCTGACGAAACAAAAATAAGGTCAGATATATGGGTTGTTAACTTCTATTGTAAATATGATAGTTAACAAAAGTGTGTATCATAAAAGAAAAACGCGTTAAAAGCTTTGACATAAAACATTACTACGTATATACTTCAACACATTTTGCTAATCTTATCTAATTACATCACATGATCAGTTAGGAATATCTGAAGACGTCATATTTCTACCATACTAAATTTTTATTGCATGTATGTCAATATACCTTTTGGTACTAAAAAAAAATAAAAATAAAAATGTATTACCCTACGTCATCTGTTAACATCTAAGTGTCTTGTAAAAATATTGTATACATGGTTTTTGTTATGATCTACTATATGCATGTTAACAGAACTACATTTTTCTTCTTCTTTTATTAAATGACAACATTAACATTCCACGATTTTTACATCACTACATTATACATGAATGTATTTCACTAGAGTTGACACTAAATTCACGATTGCAAGAGTTCATGATAAACTTAAAATATATAACAATTCATAGAAAAGGTTCCGATACTTTCATTAAAAAAGCAAGTATATAGGTGGGTAATGAAATAAAAGTATTTGGGTACACCTGCATGAACAGTAGACATGCTCGAGACATCAGTGTATATCTCGTAATGTAAACCAAATTAAATGTATATATTCAAAATGTTTCATTTGCAGATTTTTGGACAGATAATATCATTAACTTCTTATAGTAACTGACGAAACAAAAGTGAGGTCAGATATATCGGTTGTTAACTTCTTGAGTAAATATGATATTTAACGAAAGTGTGTATTATAAAAGAATAAAATGCTTTAAGCATTTTATTCTTTTATAATACACACTTTCGTTAAATATCATATCATATATATATATATATATATATATATATATATATATATATATATATATATATATATATATAATTACATACATACATATACCAGCACCAGATTGAAGTGGAATACATGTAATTATGTTGGAGAAAAATGCATACTTTCTGTAAGTT
Organism: Gigantopelta aegis; assembly: GCF_016097555.1. NCBI lineage: Eukaryota > Metazoa > Mollusca > Gastropoda > Neomphalida > Peltospiridae > Gigantopelta > Gigantopelta aegis. Next base: position 80,576,158 of record NC_054701.1, read on the forward strand.
TTCATTTGAAAAACAACAAAGCTACAGGTAACGCCAGATTAAAATAACAAATATCATATACCTGTACTTTGAATGTGAGTAATAAATAAAATACCACACTCGTTTTTGTTCAATATCATATTTATAAAACTTGTGAATGTCTCGTATTATCTAACCAAACAAAACATCTTTTGTAAATATGATATCTAACAAAAGTGTGCATTATATATTATATAAGAATAAAGTGCTAAAAGATTTGTAATTTAACATTACTTCATAATATTATATACAACATCAAGCAACAGATCAAAGTGGAATAATTATGTTGGAGAAAAATGCATATTTGTTTGAAGCTTGGATTTGATAAACTATAAAGCTACAGTGTTAGATTAAAATACGCTATATATAAACATAATTTTTTTTAAATATTATAAATACTGGTATTGGTGAAATATGTGGCCTCTACATTAACAGCAGTGCCTCAAGCAATGGACAATATTTCAAAATCTCAGGTAACCAGAACATCAGTCACATGATTTTCACCTACATGTGGATAACTGATTGTATGGTTACTCAAAATTTATTTTCATAGCAAGTGCAATTCTCATGACCCTGAAGCTTGTAATTTTAATTTTTTTTAATGTAAAGGTTCACCAAATAACTGATTGCCAGTTTGGATGAAATTAAAGTTGCATAACTGGTTTGTAAACAGAATGATGGTTCACATGAAATACATTTATTGTCCCCTGTTCAAGGGTGCTTAATTTGCAGCTTAGCAACATATATACCTGTAGATATGTCATCATAATATATTTTAATGCCATTTTTAAAATCAACAAAATCTGTTCATAATGTTAGGAAAATTAAAAATAATATAATGTATAATAATACAATGTGTAACATAAAATACACAAATTTATGACACATATATATTAAAAATGATATGAGATATTGTAAAATATTTAATGTATTTTGTTATTAAGTTTAAACATGATTAGTAATTTTAAAAACTGATTTCAGTACCTCTTTACTGAAAAAAAATGGACCTTATAAAATATGAAGAATGTTAAAACGGTTTGGTTGCATGTTTTAAATGCTATTTGGTCAATATATTAGTATTGAATACACATGTAGCTTTATCTCACATTAAAACAGAGATAAACGTGATAAACTACAGAAACATGTTGTTTTTCTTAGCAACAGTGATCATCAATTTGAAAATGGATGAACAACTATTTAATGTTTAAATTTGTCTAACAATCTCTGAAACATGCACAGCAATCATGACATATTAAACATTATGTCCTGTGATATGTTTTGTTCATTAAACTGTGTTCACATGAACCTGTGAAACGTTGTGTTGAATATATATGTAATATGCATCCAGTTAACAGATCATACTCAACTCAAACTAAATTACTGGTACACTTACATGTAAAAGTATGTCACATGCTTCAAACGAATGTGGTAATATGCAAACTTTCATGCAGAATGCATCCATATAAATGTACATGCATCTGTTTTATGGGCTTACATGTATTTCAACTTAGCTTAACTCTGACCTTTGTTCAGCAAATAAAAAAGAAAAAATTCAAAACCGTGTGGTGGTCTTTGTAAAAAGATTTCTAAAGAAATCCCTTATTCATCATTCTTTAAACATGATTATTCTGTAAAAACATTCTGGTAACAACGACAAAACAAACAAAATAAAACATTTTAAAAGTTCAGCAGTATGATAAAAGGAGAGTGCATGTAGGCACAGACCTAAGATTTTATAATAGAGGAGTTCTTAATATTAGTGTAATATATTTTTACCAGCTGTTAATAACATTACTATACTAACAAGATCTCAATATAACAAGATCTATACGATATAGTTCGGTGATGCAGATTTTATAATAGAGGGTCCCTAACATCAATACAGTTCTGTGGTGTTTATTTTTTAAACAGAGAGACCCTTAACATGGATGACATTTTGTGTTCGGTGGTGTTGATTTTTTAATAGAGGGTCCTTAACATTAATGCAATATAGTACAATGGTCAGGGGATCAAAAATCCCATCACCCAACATCCGCGCCAAGTGGAATTTTCATGCCGGGCAAGTAATTATGTTAATTGCATATGCCCGATGGCAAGTGACTAATGTAACACTGTAACACCTAAAACTGTATATATATATATTTTTATTTTTTTTGGTTACAAATCTCAGTAAAACCTTTTGAAAGAGTTCCGATCGTTCGAGTATTTACATGGCTCTAAGGAGAACTAACCCTAAATGCTGGAACAATCAGAACTCTTGCTAATGTGTTAACACACCAAAACAGAAAACAGTGTGTTGAAAAGTTCAGTCACAACTAGAGTTATTCCCCTTTTACTATCGACTAAGATCGGTAATTTCTGCCACTGAACGTTCGACTGAATTCGTACAAGTAATCTGTTCGATGATCTTCAAATTTGGAAATACCCTCCAATATGCTTTACAGCTTATGTATAGGGGAATGTCCGAATAACTCTCCATTCCTGAAAAATAATGGAGATGAGGCCCAGTAGGGCCGAGTCCCATTCTTTTTCAGGAATGGAAAGTTACGAGGATATTCCCCTACTTAAAATACACCACTAAATAATAATTTTATGTGAACATATGTTAGTATGGTTTTAACAGCAATGATTTTGGTGGGTTAATTAAGTAGGGTTTCATCGCTCCATTACTGAACAATAATGGAGCCTTGAGACAATACTGTGACTTCGATAAAATATGCATGCCTTGTGTATGCAATCAAAATGTTTAATCCTTGCAAAAATGGTATATGAGGTGGGATACAGTTTAAAATTGTCATATTCAAATTATATTAGACGTTAACGCGGTGGACTTTGCTCTTTGCAAATGAGCACGTTTATAATTTCCGAGTTCACTTGAACAAAGCATAAATATTATGAACCAGAACTGTATTCTTATAAACGTTGCAAGATATTTTAGTTTAGATATCATAAAGCTTGAATCAGAACATACTTAATGTTTTTCAGTACTTTGCAAATATAAATCTACGTTCGTATCAAATGAATGGGTAAGGTGTGGTTAGATTTCATTAGCCCTATCCCATAACCGTGATTGTGCGATGCCTTCTAAAAATACATGAATTTTTTTTTTCTGCTTTATTAATAGTTTTTAACAAATAAATTATGCTCAATAAATTAAAAATACAAGGCTGCAATTGATGTACACCCCCTCCCCTTCCGTTGTTTACCAATCATGCACTATTTAAAAACTTTAACAGAGATCATGTTTACTTTGAGCCCAGCCACAGCTGTTTGCGAGACTTTTCTCAGCAATGAACAGGGTAAAAACACCCCAGAGAAGTGTTTTGGAGTAGAGAACGTTAAATAATATACTCACAATAATGACACATGGGCCAAAATCCATAAAAGAATGGCTCACAAGTGGAAAGGGTTCTCGTCACATTTATGGCCACTAAGACATACATCGACACAATAATTATATTGAGATGAACAAGTGGACTGTGGACACTACCAAACAAATAACAAAGTTTAAATCAACAAATGGACACTATTTTAAAAATAAAGTTTAAATCGACAAATAAAGAAGACGGTGGATACTACGTTGGACAGACATACACATTTAGTACTTCCTGAGTAAGTGTTCTAACCTATTGGCAAAATTCTTTATTTGTGCAATCAAACCAATTACTTTTAATATTATTACATTATTAAAGCACTGTATTAAATTAAATAGGAGTAACACAATTGGTTACCTTTAATAAGAAGTATGGGCAAGTGGAAAAATATATGGGGCAAGTGAATATCTGACTGGTACTTGCCCTGTGGTAGGTAATTTTTTTGAAAATTTTTGAACCCCTGATGGTGCTGATTTTATAATAGATGGATCCTTAACAGTGATGTAATATAGTTAGGTGGTGTTGATTTTGTAAAAGAGGGTCCTTAATATTAATGTAATATAGTTAGGTGGTGTTGATTTTATAAAAGAGGGTCCTTAATATTAATGTAATACAGTTTGGTGGTGTTGATTTTATAAATAAAGGGTCCTTAACATTAATGTAATACAGTTCAGTTGTGTTGATTTTATAACAGAGGAACTCATAACATTAATTCAGCTAAATCTGTGCCTGACATGTTCTAAATAATAAAATTTGTGATGAATTAAAATTCTGCTATCCAAACATGTATAAAATCCATGTGGCATGTTACAAATGTACATGTATAGTCTAAAAACACACAACCACAACTTGACAAATATTTTATAAGAAAGAATAAAATAGTAAACTGAATAATTTACACATTCCATTATTAATTTATCATTATCAGTTTCAAATCACAAACATTTAAGCAAAACATTAATGTTGCCTAAAACCAATGTTATTTGCCAGCCATTGTAAGATGTTTATGACTTTTTTTTAAGACAAACATTATGTATTAAATAGATTTTCTTGTTTAGCATATTACTGTTTGTATATACATGTATTCAATGTGTATTCAATGTGTTACTGGTCATCGTAGTGTATGTAGTAGCTCAAACTTCAATGTAGTTCAAAACAAAATATTTAAAAATTCATAGATACAAAATTATTCAGAGGTAAAATCCTGATTTGGCTATTACAAACATTAGGAGAACCAGAAACACACATTGATATTCTAAAGACGAAAAACTTATTTGATATGTAATTGTTGGCATTGTAAAAGCTCTGTTATTGGAAAACCTGGCAGAATGGCAGCAAATACATCACAGTATCTTTAAACGTTAAAGCTAAAAACACATTCTGGCTGTATGGGAAATACAAATTTTAAAATAAAAATAAAAATGCATTCAGGCAACTTTAGTACAATTAACAAACAAGTATTAAGCAGTCATCTATGGAACTAGTGGAAACTGGAAGCAAAATAAAGGTCCAGTTAAGCACTGATTACACATTTAGTAGTTTTGCGGTACATTAAACAGTCCATCTCCCTTTTGATCTATTCAAGCAATTGATTTACGCTCTATATTACATGTATACATTTGCAACAAATATTGTTATGTCATATTTCTCTTGAATAATAGACTAATATAGAATAACAGGCATTGTTTTACTCGTCTATTTGGAATGTATTCTCAAACAAATCTTGCTTTGTTTACAATATCCATACTAAGCACAAGAGTACAGGGCTTCTAGATTATGGCAGCCCCACTCCCATGGCTAGTGATATTCAATGTTGGCCTAGTATATAACTATCATTGCCATGCCAGACAGGGCTTCTAGATTATGGCAGCCCCACTCCCATGGCTAGTGATATTCAATGTTGGCCTAGTATATAACTATCATTGCCATGCCAGACAGGGCTTCAATATTATGGCAGCCCCACTCCCATGGCTAGTGATATTCAATGTTGGGCTAGTATATAACTATCATTGCCATGCCAGACAGGGCTTCTAGATTATGGCAGCCCCACTCCCATGGCTAGTGATATTCAATGTTGGGCTAGTATACAACTATCATTGCCATGCCCGACGGCTAGTGAAAAAAAGTCAAATGCTGCAGTTAAGTATATTTTATACATATGAATATTCTCTGCCACACAATGTTAGTGTTTTTAAGCTCTATTTCGCTTTTTAGGTGACATATCCGATTATTACTATTAATTAGTAAAACTGTATTAACTTGAAGTAAAGTATGGTTAGTGAATTCTTAATTGTGGCTAGTACATTTTTTAAATCACTGATCCCATGGCTAGTGGATTTTATAAACATTCTAGAAGTCCTGAGAGTAAAAGGTATACCAAGCTGAATTATGGCTTTTATGGGGTGTAGTGGTTGTGATATTACTTAGCAGTGGAATTACACATAACCTACAGAACATATATGATGAGTGACAGATCAACACTATGACCTGTCAATGTTCCCATGGCTGAGATTGATTTCTTCATTTCTTCATTTAATTTTAATGACTTCTGTATTCCCTTCTCCACCACAACCCCATTCTTATGGAATATAGGATCCATATAGAAGACTATGATATGTTAAAAAAATTAACTTGGCTGTACCTTTTTTTTGTGCTCATTATTACAATGAAATATATGATTAATGACGAACAATTAAGCTAGGTTCAACTCTGAAAAATATTTTTCAAATGTGTTGGGGGTGGGTGAGGAAATAGAGATTACTTGCCACCATTTGAACATGTTTGACTGTACATATATATTCAATTTAAAAATTTAAATCTTTTTCATCAACTTGGTATACAGTATCATTTACCAGTGTCTTATCACACTTTCCACTTTTCTCTTTCCAAAACCAATGTCCAAACTTCTTGGCCCTTCGGATTTTCAGTTTATTCCCCGACACCCAATTGTTGTTGACGATTAATGGGTCAATGTCTTCCTTCTCCTGATCCGACAGCTTGTACCAACGGCCGTCAGCAAATATTTCGAATGGCAAAACATTGACCTTAATACCAGCATATTTATCTTTGACCAGCCGGTTAAAGTAGGTTTGGTCATTGTCGCTCTCTGAGATGCTTCTACCTTCGGAAAAATGCTGAATTTGTTTACCTAGTCTCTGCAACCGCTCAGTGAGCTTTTTCCAGAACGTTATCATTCGATTTGTCGGAAGCATGTACAGAAAACCAGCTGCAATCATGCCCGGTCTGTCTGATATAGCCGATGCAACGATGTCATACCCCTTTGCCTCTTTCTTGCACAGTGGAAGTGGATTGGCAAACCAAAGGCAATCCACCTCAAAGAGAAGCATCATGACACGTTCTTGTAACATAGCTAGTATTAACTCTGTCCGCCTTACCATCAACCGCACATAACCCGCTTTGCTATATTCCTGCGCTCCACTCAAGTCATTCAGATCGAGTACAGCAACAACCTTAACAGCTGGCCAGTCTCTCTTTATCCTCTTCCGAGAGTAGCTGTCTGTTGTGATGAATAACACCTGCCTATGAATGCCCATGTACATAGTGTTGCACAGCCAGCTGTAAGTGAACGACAGATAAGCATTGTTTACGAGAGCAAGGAGAACAGGTAACCCCCTGGCATTTATCTGTTTAGCAATGTTTAGAATTTTCAGCGTACTGTTCTGAATCTGCGGGATACTCTCGGTGTATTTCAATGGTACTGTCCGAAACAATTTATTTTTCGTCGCTAGTACCGATACTATATCAGGTTTTCTCTCAACATGTACTTCATAATACCCCCAAAAGATAAACGTCCCTACAGCTACTAAAAGGAAGGTGATGCAGACCTTAAGTCGAATACCGAAAACCTTCATCTTCTTTTGTTATGTCTTAAAGTGCAGTATTCTGGCCTTCTATCTGTGCAGGTACTTGAAGCTTGGACCAAAGCTGAAAAAAAAATAAAAAATTCTCAGTCACAGGGCTCGAACTTAATGACGGCACCGATGGCAATTGCCATCGTTGTGATATAAATTGCCATCAGTTGGGAGCATCACCAATGGCACATTTGTGCCACTGGATAAAAATTACTGCCATCGGTAAAACTTTTCAACAGCAGCAAAATGAATATATCTGGTATACAATATCTGCCAATATTTAACATTTGTACATTTGAAATACATTGTGTATGTCTACATGCAATAAAATAACCTTAAAGTCATAATTTGCTGCAAAAGTTACCTTTTAAAAAACTGCAGTAGGCAGGCTCAAAACTGCCCTCAGTGGGCTGTGTCATCCACAGCACAGTCGACATACAGAGTATTCTTCACTGGTTTTCACCGAGGCCATGAAATAATTACTTTGGTCATGGCGCAATGTCATGTCAAAAACATCCACCACAAGCATATCTAAAACAATTAAGAGGAGCCACTTTTGTATATTTAGAACCATGGTACCAGTATATTTACACTATATTTATATGTGTGTGTGTGTGTATATATACATGTAACAGTTTATACTTTTTAGTTAATTTATAATACAAAATGTCCACTTGGAGAGGTTTTGAACAGCACAGTTGAGGGTTTTATCAACAAGTTTTTACAAAGATCCTAGACAAAACATACAAACTGATCAGTTAAAATTTGCATAGCATTAAAGTTGTAGGGCATAACTTGCCGAACACCTAAAAAGTTTAATCTGCTTAATATACCCCTGTACATGTATTGTTTTCAGATTTTAATGTCATTTGTCAAATCGCCATGTACACTGTTTTGTACAGGTCGCTGAAAATTGTGAGAACGACTGTTTCGTCCATGCATTGCCCGTGCAAATCTTAATTTAAATTTGCGTAACCTATTTTTGGTTCACACACAATTCTGAGCACATGGGTTATGCAAAAAGGAAATGGGTTACATTGATTTATTTCTGCGTAACCGATAAATGGGTCACACAGATTTTCAATTCTCAGAGGCCTGCATATACAAAAAAAAAAGTTAGAATAGAAAATTAAATTTGCCAAAGATATTTCATTATTGCTAAAAAGTAAACTTCAAAATCAAATAATAATTAAAGACACTTGTCGAGACCCCACGAAACCGACTAAAATGTTCAAGGAGTGTTATGACAAGTCCACCACTGCTAGCCACTTAATATAAAAACTATTGAAGCGAGTTCCCTTCTGCAAAGAATATGAAATTTAATATCCTAACACAGTGGTGTCTGCTTGTTTCTTCATCTTGGTAATCTGAGTGAAATAATATTCGTATTAGATGGGTAAAAATAAAAAGTTAAAGTTAGAGTTTGTTTTGTTTAACGACACCACTAGACGACATTGATTTATTAATCATCCGCTATTGGATGTTAAACATGTCATTTTTTACATATAGTCTTAGAGAGGAAACCTGCTACATTTTACTATATATATGCATCATCCCACAGAGAGGATAGCACATACAACAGCCTTTGGTATGTATATCAGTCATTGTGCACTGGCTAGAGTAAGAAATAGCCCAATGGGTCCACCGAAAAAGATTGATCACAAAGTGACCAGGCATCAGGCGAGTGCTTTACCACTGGGGGTAGAAATAACTGCTGTAGCTTATCTTAGCATATAACAGAAATCATATTTTTATTATTATTGAATGATTAAGCAGCTAGTGAACTCACACTATTTACTGTAAAAGAACATAAAATACATGTAAAACTTGCATATGCCACATCCACAATTATCTCTGTTGTATAAAGTTAAAGTTTATTTTGTCTAAAGCTACCACTAGCACATTGATTTATTAATCGTTAGCTATTGGATGTCAAACATTTGATTCTTCTGACAAAAGAAACCCGCTGCATTTTTCCATTAGTACTAAGTAGTATGTTCTATTGACATGACAGCACACACCATGACTTTTGAAACACCAGTCAAGGCACTTATAGGATTAGAGAGAAAAATAATCAGAGAATGGGTCCACCGAGGGGGTTCGATCCTTTGATCCAAGCATCTCTGGCAGCTGTTTTAACAACTGAGCTAAATCCCATCCATTTAATATGCCTATGGCTTTAGCATGCATGTCTAATTACAATTTGTCATACATATGACATAACTTTTCATCTCATCTTTAGGCAATCTTTCTTCTGCTATTTGCATGTTGCATACATGGTTTTGTGTAGAGACTTAGTTTTTTTAAGGTTTTTTTAGCTAATATATACTGTATTACATTTAATTTCTATTCAGTCTGGGGTTTTTTAATATACGGTACTCATAAAAACAAACCCAAATCTAATATAACATATTTAATGTATAATCCTTCATCAAAAAGGCACGCAGTCTGCTTCAAAATAATACTTGTTTTCATCTTCTTATTGACAGACATCGACATTTGTATATTTCACAATTATAAAACATAATTCAAGAGAAATTACTTGGTTTTGTATTTTGTAAAAATAATTTTACATAAAATAAAGACGTTTGGACGTTGTTGCGAATTAAAACTGAAGTGACTAAAAGTTTCCAACACAATAAAATCAAAATATTGTTCATTGCATTGGTACAGTAATTATTATTACTTTTATGCTGTTAATTATTTTATTCTTGTTCATCACAAGGACAACATAGTAATTAGCATAACCTAATTCATTAAATATTTTGTATTTATTAATAACAAGAGGCCAATCAGCATATATAGCTTCACAATTTAATTTTCAATTTTGTCAGTAATAGATATTAAATTTTAATTTAAAAAAACAAAAACATTCCCAATTATATCTATATTAGTTTGTGAAGACTGCACCAGAGAATCACAGTATCTAGTTTCAGAACTACATGTATCCGATGAAAATTCTACAAGACAAGTCTTTTAAATGTTCAAGTTTAAATTTCTATTCAAAATTTTAACATATAATAACAATTAAATATTTCCAAAATATTTCTTTTACTTTCTGAAGACTGCCCCTGAGAATATTTAAACTGAGTTTCTAAATTATCTAATCAAAACTCTGTGAGAAGATAGACTGACTTTTAAATTTTCAATGTTATTTACTAATTTTATTAGTTTGTGAAGACTGCCTCAGAGAATCAAAGTACTAAGTTTCAGAACTATCTGATCAAACCTTTAGGAGCAGATAGACTTTTAAATTTTCTATGTTAAATTTCTATTTAAAATTTTAAAATTTAATATATATTCACATTAAAAATCATTGTTAGAAAAACTCCAATGATGAAAGAAAGAAATGTTTTATTTAACAACGTACTCAACACATTTTATTTACGGTTATATGGTGTCAAACATATGGTTAAGGACCACACAGATAATAAGAGGAAACCTGCTGTCGCCACTTCATGGGCTACTCTTTTTGATTAGCAGCAAGGGATCTTTTATATACACTATCCCACAGACAGTTTAGAACTTACCACGGCCTTTGATATACCAGTTGTGGTGCACTGGCTGGAACGAGAAATAGCTCAATGGGCCCACCAACAGGGATCCATCCCAGACCCACCGCACAGCGAGCGAGCGCTGTACCACTGGGCTACGTCATCATCCATGAAGAACAATTGCAAATTAATACACATGTACAACACCATAGCATTACCCCTTGAATTTTCTGATCTCTGTACTAGTCTTAGAGTGTGAGTTGAGGCTGCACCCTGCTACACTCGATTTATGTTCTAGTATAGATAAAATAGTGTTAAAGTTTGTTTTGTCTAACAAGACCACTAGAGCACATTGATTTGATTGATTTATGTATGTCAAACATTTTGTAATTTTTACATAGTCTTAGAGAGGAAATTCGCAACTTTTTTCCATTAGTAGCAAGGGGTCTTTTATATGCACCATTCAACAGACAGGTTAAAGGGGAAGTAAACTCAAACATGAGCCTTGTGTTGGAAAGATGCCCTGACCACCAACACATATTGACACTTTAAGAAATGAAAAAGGCGCAATTTTAAAGTTAATAAAAAAACGTGATAATTCCTGCTAACTGGGGGAAGCCATTTTGTTTCGTTCTTGTGGCGTCCGGTACTCTAGCTTGGGGCGACGTGACGTCAGCTCGTACTATGCCCTGTATATGGACAGTGTACAAACAAAACAGTAATTTATGATTTAAGGCACTTTGCTTTCATCAACTTGACTTGTAAAGCAACATAAATTACTTGACAGTATAATAAACTATTTAACTAAATATATTTCAGTTTGCATCAATGGAACATAAATGACTTAGAATTTTGGTTGTCTTAGAGTGGGAATCTTTGTCTGCCGTGTGGTAGTCAGCCATTCACCTTTTTGCTATAGAGTGATCTCTGATGACAGAGAGCGATCATACCATCCAAATGTCTAGCTCTCGAATGGTAGGGTACTCGGACTATTCTCAAACAAATGCACATTTTTAGAATGATATAAAATGCATTTTGGGGTATTACAATAACCTGGATGATCAGAACCTCTTCTGCTGTAAAAAAAAATAAGAATATTCTAAATAATAAAATGCAATCACTTCTAATTTAAATGATAAAAAATTGCTTTAAAGGAGGGGACAATTAAGGCATTTGGCCTGGTATGCATATTCAATGATATATAATGCTTAATATCAACAAGTATAATCATATAATTAATTAATAAAACAGTTAATGTGACAGCTATTATATATAACAGGCGCAGCCATTTTGTACCATCCCAAAGGAATAGTGAATTAAAAAAAACACTATTCCGTCTAAAAATGGACTATCCCTTCACTTATTAATGTACCACTAGTTTTCCTGACTGTGCTACGTGGCCCTGTACAACATTGCATAACGAACAATTGTCTATACATTACTGCATACTAGCTGGAATTACAAACGAACTCACTCCAAACAAAAAGATGTTTATTTTGTACCGGTAAGTGCATGAGAAATGTCTTAGTAGCACGAGGATTTGTTCTGCAGAAAAATGTAGCTGAAGAAAAAGCGTAAGTGGAATAGTCGCAGAGGATTTTCGGTATTCCATGCTTTATTTTTACTTTCATGACGGAATATTGGAAGAATTGTTTTACTATTCCATTTCGAAATTTACTATTTGCAGAATAGCATAAAATTTGACCCCAACATCCCAGTAAATAAGCCCTCTGGTGAGCTGGTGGTTACGTAATACCTAACGTGTCACATCAGGAATTAGTCTTCGAACTGAAGAAACAAAACATACCTGATTTTTGCAGATCGATGCATCTCAATATTCTGTAATAATAGCCATCCCAGTAAGCCAGCAACAATTATATATTATTTTTCAATACAAAATAAACCACCATTGTCAAAGTGTTGAAATAACTGTATTATGTTTTGTACATAAACTAACCCATGTACTGAAATAATAATCGGAGTGTTTTCTTGGTTAATTGGTCTTTTCTTTCCGTGGCCTGTAACTGTGGTTCCTGATTGGCAGGTGTGTATTTAGACAGTCCCCAGACACACTAAAAAGATGTGCATCTTTTATTAAGATCACAGGGTATTGTGTGATAACCACACGGATACCCCTTAAAACATAATGGATATTATCAGCCGTCCTGCTTTATTACTGTAAGTAATTCTGTAAAACCCTGATTAAGTAGACTTTCCCATCTAAAATCACAAAACTGACCAATTATGCCGTTCGAAAGAAAAGAAAAGTATCACTTGGGTATTGTGAGTGGTCGTTTTTGCTCAAACGTACTCTACCAGTAGGCCTAATAATATGCATCTTTTCTTTGGATTTTTTAAAAAAGAAAATTACTACAACTCCATTTCATTCTATTGATGCAAACTGAAATAAATTTAGTTAAATAGTTTGTTATACTAGCTATCAAGTCCTTTATGTTGTTTTACAAGTCAGGTTGATGAATGAGAAGCGCCGTGTCATAAATTAGAGCATTTGTTTACACTGTGCATAGAGGAGACGGACAGAGCTGATGTCACTTCACCCCAAGCTATACCACCTGACGTCACAAAAACGAAACAAAATGGCTTCCCCCAGTTAGCAGGAATAATCATGTTTTTTTATTCTCTAAAATTACGTATTTTTCATTTGTTAAAGTGTCAGTATGTGCTGGTGGTCTGGGTATGCATCGTTCCAACACATAACGCTCTTGTTTGAGTTGATCCTACTTTTAATGTTGACAAATGCATCGTAGTGTTTAAAAATTAGGGTGTCACTTTAAAGGCATATTGTCACAGACTACTAACCTATTAAATGGCCTAACAAAGTATTACCGAAAAATATATATATTTGATTTGTGCCTAAATGTACTTCATTCAACCATCTACGTAACCACTATACTTCACCTATTAATGATATTTCATAAAAATAATTTAATTATGACAATGGTCCATAATTCAAAAACTAATATTGCCAAGAGGGTTGACATGGACTTCACTCCAACATAGTTCATTTAAGGTGATGTGATAGGTAGATTTCGTTTCCACAAATTACAACCGTGTCCGGTGTATCGGCGCACTTGGTATTTTGCTCAAGTATGCTTTGGAAGTTCTCATGTTGTCAGTGTTTTTTAACAAATTAAAGTTCAGTTCCATTTTCAATGTTTAATCAAGTATCAACATATTTATTGTTTAAGGGTACAATATTTTTAATTTTTTTTAATTATCATGTATTATCATTTTTTAGAGTAGAGACCGCATCGGAAGACTGGAAGCGCCACTCACATCCGTTACACCATTGCCGAATGCAAGGTTTGAAAAGCACATGTTAGTTAACGTCTATAAAACATTTATTGTTTAATATTGAAAGATACCAGTACTTGTAACAGGTATAAAATACATTGATACAACTTTATAACAAATATAGAACTTGTGTTACTTGCCACTTTATGTTTTATTCAGTGGCAAAGTGAAAAAGTAGCAATACCACATTTAATTATTGAAAAATAGTGTTGTTGTCGTTATTGCAAGTATTTATTTTTGTGAGGTAATTATATTTAATTTATTACTCTTGCAGTACATGACAAAATTTAGATGTTTTGATTTATTGTATAACTGTGATCACCCGTTAACAACATCTTCCTGTTTGTCTGTTTGTACTACAATCCAAGATGGCGTATATTTGTTTACATTTTCAATTATTTGTTATTATGAATACATTTATTGTGGCCCTGACATATCTGTTGTTAGGGAATCACATAAAAATAATCCCTATAACCACATCTTTATAATTAATGGATGTAGGACAAAATGTCACTGGAAAAAAATGTCAAGTCAAAATATTAACTATTAAAGTGGAAGGAAGGAAGGAAATGTTTTATTTAACAACGCACTCAACACATTTTATTTACGGTTATATGGCGTCAGACATATGGTTAAGAACCACACAAATATTGTGAGAGGAAACCCGCTGTCGCCATTTCATGGGCTACTCTTTTTCGATTAGCATCAAGGGATCTTTTATATGCACCATCCCACTGACAGGATAGTACACACCACAGCCTTTGTTACACCAGTTGTGGAGCACTGGCTGTAATCAATTAAAATGGTACCCAAGTAAAAGTGTCAACTTTGACATTATACTTAACGTGTAAAAAAAACTTTTTAAAATACTAACCATGTATTCTACGACTTTTCGTTTCACCAATTAAACCACTGTTTGTACACCTTTGACAATGACAGCACTAAATGTGTATATAATGGCGAACACCCAGAAATTATCTCCCCCTTAGAGGTTGCATCGTTACTATACACCCTAGAGTCTTGCTTTAAACAGCTGTTCGGTAGTGTGATTTGACGCCACTGGTCGTATAAAATTACTTTGTCCACCTCTGTACGAACAGGAAAAGTGGTCATATTTTTTTTCAGACGATGAGGCATTGCATAACGGATCTAGTATATGACAAAATACAACAACAAAAAAAACCACCAGTGAATCACTGGAAATAGAGACGTTTGTATGTCATTGCCAAAAACCTATCCATTCTCGGTGTGTGCATTCATTTTTTTTTATATTATTTATATATTATTTGAATAAAATCTAGTTGAAATATAATATTTTCTTCCTTTTATGTATGCTATGTGGACATTTGTTTATTTGTGTGTTTTGTTCCCTGCTTTTTGGTGAGGGGTAGGGTTTTGGTGGGTTCGTCATTGATCATGTTTGTTGTCGATTATTAATTAATTAATTTATTTATTTTTAATGAATAATTTAACAGACTAAAAGAAAAAATGTTTTAGAAACAACACACTTTTTAAATTTATGTACGGAGTGTATTTCAAAGTGGGGATGGGGTGGGGGTACCAGTAATGTGCTGTCTGTTAAAAGGTGGTGAGAGAGTGAGAGTGAGAGTGAGAGAGAGAGAGAGAGAGAGAGAGTACATGTATTTGAGGGCCCAAACCTGTTTGTGGGGGTTCAGAGGCATGCTCACCCAGAATAAGTTTAAATATCACATGTTAATACAATATAGACAGAATAGTGATATGTGGTGTGCTCATTAATGCATAAAAAAAATTGTTTCTTGAAACCGACCCTACCTAAAAAAAAAAAAAAGGCTTACCCTCATCATTTTTCCTTTTTATTATTATTTTTTTTTCAAGTTAAAAAGAGTACAAATGTAAACTTTAGACTGATCCTACCTAATATGTTTTAGTCATGTTCCCAGAATTGTTTTAGGTACAAGGCAGAATAAAATTCTATTTTCTTCATTTGTTAAACTCTATATTTGATTATTCCTTTGTTAATCTGTCTGTAGGAGGCCTACTAGTTGGGTATCTCTTTTGTAAGATGTATGTAGGATGCATTTTCTTTTTATACTAAGCATATCTAAAATTACTGACAAAAACATTACCAAAGGATGCTGTGATGGTGGTGTAAACAAATAACTCCAATGGAAGTAAAAATGCTGAAATTAAAGTAATTGGTAGGCGTAGCCTGTGTGGTGGCCATGGGTTTACCTTCTGAGTGAGTCAGTATCTATGCCAAGTGTCAAAATCATGGGTCAAAATTATGAAGGCTGGGGTTTTTTTTAACCACAGATGTTTAACACCAAATTTAAAATGTGCTGAGATGCTGTAATAAAAATATTCATTTCTTTTCATTATTGGTTATTCTATAGAGACTGCAGAGCTTGCTTTGCAATATGAGATTTGATTAAATACTTGAGGCATAACAGAACAAACTGTTTGGTTTTTGCTACTGACCCCAAAACAAACTGACCATAAGAAAATACTTTCCAAATTATAATCTAGAATTTATTTACTTTACTGAAATATCCTGAAACTGGAAATTTTAATATTTGTTCAGTTTATTTATTACCTTTTAAAACAGATGTGGGTTTTTTCTGGGGTGGGGGGGGGGGGGGGGGTGGGGAGGGGGGTTCTCTTCTCTTTTTTTTGTTTTACCAGACTATTTTGGACACATGTAGCAAAAACCCAACATTTTATTCTGCAGTGACTGTTAAGCTGTATAACAGTTATAATACTTTTACTTTTTGTGGGAGTATGTTGACTACAGTATGATAAATTCTAGCATGGCATTGAAAAAAAACCCACATTGTTGAACTTAAAATGTAAATACCAGATAGTTATTGTTTATGTGTAATTGTGATCACATATTGAACATGAAACAAGTCATGTGTGAATACTGCGTGTAATGCATCTCTTCAAATTAATGTGAAGTGAGTTTAATTATTTCTTGTTGCATCTGGTTTTAGAAATCCACATTTGTAAAATACCAGTATTCTGTTTCTTTAAGTTATAATTTATTACTCTTACAGCCTTTGGAGAGAAAAAAAAAAAAGTACAATGTCTAAAGCAGTTTTCAATTGCTGTTAATTTTATTATCAGTGGAAATCATGGAAAGTTGTGCATTTTCATGGTATGAACCATGATTAAGATAATTTACAGTGGACTTTTCTTGATATAAGTACTGAAAAGTAGAATATTTAGATACTGGTATGTCAAATACATTTATGTTAAAACAGGCTCAGTGAAATCAGAATTCCTATCAGATTATGTCATTTTGTATACAAAAATGTAATTATTTACATTAACAAATTATAAATATAGCAAAACAATACCACTATCATTTCCAATTTTATGAAAATGTGCATAAAAAGGCATTGTTATATTTCTACTTACATGTAAAACAGAAAAAGAAAATTAAAAACAAAAAACAGTATATTCAATATTTTAAATTTCCTATTTATTTTTCATCATTTGAAAATTTAGTATTTATTTCTGTAATTATATGTTACGTTATTGATTTTTTTTATATTACATGTATATATATTTAATGAATATCTAATAATGTAATACCGTATACGCAAATATATTTGCGAATAAAATATACAGCGAAAATCGCGAACACATTGATAGCACCGTGAATTTAATTATGCGCGAACTTATTTCTGATAAACCTGCCTGGTCATGTAGATTGTTGTTACGTAATCTCAGTTTTGTTTGTTTTCTTTGTAACCTTGAAAGGAAGTTGTAGGTACCACCAATAATGAAAAGTCATTTCTTATGGTATTTGCATTTTTCAATGTTCTGTATTGTGTGTGTGTTCCATCATTAACATGACAGTAGTCTTTATCAGACATCATACAACATTGACGTCTCGCCGACAGCATGGTAAACATGTCCAAAGGTGTGCGTAAAATCGTCACTGAAAAGAGTTTAGCAAATGAAATATGGATAATTTTTATTTTATTATCGGGGGACACAGTCGCGAAAATAATTCCTCGCGAAAATGTAAAATGAAAGCCCTATCGTGAATTATTTTAGCCGCGAAAATATTTGCGTATACGGTAATGTAATTATATGTTATGTTATTGATTTTTTTATTTTTTTATTACATGTATACATATTTAATTAATATTTAATCTAATCTAATCTAATATTTGTTTGTGTTACCATATCTTTATTAATTTTGTTTGGGTTGGGTTTGGGTTTTTATTTCATTGAAATAATTTATTACAAAATAATTATGTTGACAAATTTGGGTGAATTTACACTACTCTGCAAACGAATAATTTGTGGAAATAAACATGTATATCTCCATATTAAATCGCGATAACATAGAACCCGGAAGTAAACAGCGAAGAATGGAACGTGGCGTTTTACAAATTAAAACTTTATTAAATGCTGTTACCCTTTTTTTATTATTGCAAACACTCAAGTATTATCAGTCAACAGATTTAATGGTTTTGGCATGGTGGATATATGATAGAAAGTTGTAAGAACGGTAAGAAGTAGCCTACATGGTTGGGGAAAACCCACGATATGACTGAACATTTTTTTTTTTTTTTTTTTCCCTTCCATTTTGTTTTTAACCACAACTGCGGAATTTCGTGGATTTTTATTATTTACTTTACTTTTTAGCCGTTCTATGCTTCAGTCACATACATGCACAAAATTAGGTCGGGAATAATAGAGTGGATATACCAATCAGTGCGTTAAGACAATACAAATTTAGAAACCAGAATGGTGTATAGTGCATGAGCGCCACCTGTCGGGAAGTGTCCATTTGTTTCCTATTATCTCAATAACACAACATGTGTGATGTAATTTTGTTTTTTAATGACAGTAACTTATTATTTTAAAATGAAAGACAGGCTGGCTAATAAGCCATACAAACAACAATGAAGCATTCTCTAAATATTCCAAATTTTGTAATTATGAAGAAACCAAAACCTAACACATACATCTGCAGGGGACAATATTTCGAAATCTGGGGTAACCGGAAGTCAGTTCACGTGGTTTTTACCTAGGTAACCAATTGTTCGGTTACGTGAATTATATTTGCATAACCCATAGGTTATCTGATCGGTTACCTCAAAATTACGTTAAAATTATATTTTAAATACATAGTTTTTAGCTGAAACATAAAGTTAAAACAAATACAAAAGAAAACATTTTACAAAAAAAAAAAAATGTCTTTAATACTAGCTAAAGTTAACAATATTATAAAAGAACTGAATATTAGCCCCAGTACTGAAACAAAATACAGGATCGTAGCCAGAAATTTTCTTAGAATTACGCACGCCAAAGACGTGCCCGAGCGGGGGGATTCGGGGGGCCTCCCCCTATGAAAATTTTGAAACTCAGGACGCCTGTAGATGCATTTTTTTAAATCTGTTTTCGGGTCAATTTTAAGAGGATATTTTATAGAACAATTACAGACAGTCTCGACCTATTCCCGGATTTTGTTTTTGCATTACGCACATGCGTACTGTGCGTAATGGGCAAATTTATTTAGAAATAGATAAATACTCATTTGTAGGGATTCCTTTTTGCGATTTGCGGTGGCTATGCTACTTTCACTTCATCGATGGTACTCATATACTACAGTGACGTTCCAAATGTTGTTTTTTTAAAGCTCATTATGCGATTTTTGTGACACTTTTGGATTCCTGTTTACGTTAAAACTGTTTTTAACATATGTAAAATTATAGCCAATCTAATGTATGTCTACATGTATTCCTTTAGAGATAAAATAGCAGCAGAAAATTTAGCCGTCCCAAGCGGTCCGAGCACATTTCTTGAAAACTTTTTTAAACTGTAGACTGGTCGCAAGTTACAACTGTTGCAATATAATGTTGTTTACTGGTTTGCTGCGCATCAAGTATCTAAATATCAGTCTAAAACATTTGTCGGAATACCAGTAGTATGTCTGCATGAATAAACTTCCTGTAATCGTGAAGTTTGCAAGTTTACGTTTACAGGTCATGACATAACCGATTTGCGGTTCGCGTAAATTTAATTTTGCGTAACCAACACGCGAACAGAACGGCAGTTCGCGTGAAATATTGTGCCCTGCATCTGTTATCTCTCTTGCTCTGTCCTTTTCCTCTCTCCCCCTCTTTCACTGTCTCTCTGTCTCACTTCTCTCTATCTCTCATATAACACACACACACACACAAGTTGACATTTTGACAGAGATACAACATTAATTTTGTCCTCTTACATATTGACCTCTATATCACTTTTTCCATGGCCGACTGATGCTCTTTACTCTGTACAATTGAATGCTGTGATAATGCGGGTAACGAATGAGAAGTTATATGTAGCACATGACGATGATGGCAATGTTCATTTGTAATGCACAAATGAGTTTTAATACATTCCACATCATGTTGTATTATATAGTCTTATGCAACAAAAATGGCAGTTTTCTTATGTTGAACCCTTTTTGGGGGTGGATGGGTATTATAATGACCAATTAGTCGATTATACTGATTATATTACTGGTATTGAAGGTAGGGGTGCAACGATACGGTCAAAACCGTATTGCGATATATTGCGATATAAGAAACTGTATTGCAATATGGTTGATATTATTTAAATTTAATATTTATGGGGTTGGGTTTTTTTTTAATGAAAACAGAAGGCATAACGTTTTAATGATCTGTATTAGTTTCAGTTGTCAGGCTAAATGTTTTAGGTCATATTTTTATTTTTTAACACAATACTAGTCTACTAGAACACTGGTGTGACGGTGTCAAACTATTTATAAATTGTCACATTCGGAAATCCTTACTATCGGACTTTTCCGTTGCTGCTCGCTTGACATGGAAATGTACATATTGAGTCGCAATATTTCAGCAGATCGACCGAAACAGAGCCGAGGTATTTTGAACGATCGACCGAAGTATTCCGAGTTCAGTGAAAAACAGCGAAGTGTGATTCTCATTTGTTGGTTTATTTCTTTGAAGATGATAGCCGTAGTCGTATTCCAACGTAAATGAACAATGAATGATAATGTGTAAGTAACAAAACATTTATTTGTAATTATCGTTAACTGGTTATTATCACTGGACTTTTAACACGTTTTGTTTAGAAGTTAGAACCAAGTATAACCGACCTATCACTTCGTATGCCAACAAGTAAGCCGACTACTCTTGACGTGATTGTTACATTTCCTGTCATCACCAATTAATAAAATGATGTGTTTTTTGTTTGTTTGTTTGTTTGCCTATTTCAAGACAAATAAGATAAGGACAAAAAATAGCGTATAAAAATCGCGATACGCAAAACTGTACCGCGGTTCGTATCGAGCTGATCAATTATCGCGGTATACCGGTTTATCGTTGCAGCACTAATTGAAGGTATTTTATTTGAAAATAATGAATACATTCCTACAATTTTGAGTGTGCCAACTTTTGGGGGGGGGGGGGGGGGGGGGGGGGGGGGGGGGGGGGGGGGGGTGGGGGGGGGGGGGGGGGGGGGGGGGGGGGGGGGGGGGGGGGTGGGGGGGGGGGGGGGGGGGGGGGGGGGGGGGGGGGGGGGGGGGGGGGGGGGGGGGGGGGGTGGGGGGGGGGGGGGGGGGGGGGGGGGGGGGGGGGGGGGGGGGGGGGGGGGGGGGGGGGGGGGGGGGGGGGGGGGGGGGGGGGGGGGGGGTGGGGGGGGGGGGGGGGGGGGGGGGGGGGGGGGGGGGGGGGGGGGGGGGGGGGGGGGGGGGGGGGGGGGGGGGGGGGGGGTATTTTTTATTTTTTGCAAAACGGTGTTACCTACCCTGATTACAAATGTTTTATTTTGGGGGTCAGGGCTAATTTTAGTTCATCAAGATAAACGTCTCCGGCACTGAATGGAATTGATTATTAAATTTATTTATTTTGTTATTTTTGTTTCTACATATGTGCTTTGTGTGGGTTGCATTATATGCATTGTTAATAATATTATCACATTAAAGTTTTGGGGTGTATTATTCTTTTTTATTATTATTAAAAAAATAATAATTGTTAGTACAGGTCATTACTTATTTTAAGGCCTTCATTTATTTACTTTTTCCAAAATTATTATTTCCTTTAGTAATTGTTTTTAAATATTATTATTACAGGCCATTGCTTACATGTGTTTCAAAGGTTTTTTTCTTCTTTTTTTCTCTTCTTTTTTGTTTTAATTTCATTTCTTTTTTTTAGCTATAATTACTGGTCATTAGTTATTTTATGAGTTTTATTCAGTTAAATTTAATTGTTATTATTAATTTATTATCAATTAATTGATTTTTAAACAATATTATTCATTAATTAAGTTTATTTATTTATTATTATAAAACGTGATATTCCATTAAATATCGTGGAATAAACTCGTGAACCCGAGACGAATAATAATAAAAATAATCCGATTCTACCAACAGTTTTCAATCACATTTTAAATATGCTCACAATGGCCGGCGGGAATATTCGAGATTTTGTTCGTAACTGAAAATTGGATTAATGCAGGATTACTATTTGGACAAACTGTCTATTTATGCGTAAAACGTGACTCGGGAAGTTTTCTTTATACAGTAAGTGTTTATATTTATTGGTACATCTCATATTTCGCCACAAAATAATTAATTCCATGGTTGTATCGATTCCACCTGAAATCTGGGCGGAAACTCCACGCTTGTTTTTGCTGTTCAAGTTGTAAACATCGGGTCCAATAAATGTCAAAATGTTCAAAAACGGACCGTAGATGTTTACCTTGGTGAACTAGGCTAATTTAAAAAATAATAATTATTCTTTTAAAGGTATTTCTTCAGTATACTGTATAGCAAGCAATCAATATCATTCTTGTCATATTTAAAAAGTGTCCGCGGTCCCTATTTAGAGAAATAAGTTTCTTAAATTTGTGACAGTATGCCTTTAAGTGCCAAGATTTGTCATCTGAAATATTTATTGTGGTGGCTCCTGGTGGTAGGATTTAGAAGTGTGCGATCACCCAAAGATAGTCACGCTGACAACGCACTGAAGCGTGAAAACTTCACAAAGCAAGCCTTGACAGTGACTTGAGATTCCACAACAATAAGTTGAAGAACAGCAAAACATCCACAACCCTTTTCAAATGATCGTATATTTACTATGACGGAAACAGAATGTGACAGCGATGGATCCTGACTGAACCTCATCAAACCGATTTTCTAATGTTGAAAAAAAAACACCCACCTACAACGAAAATAATTTATACAAATGCAAACCATATGTAAAACTGCCAGCAGAACCAGTTTGATGTACAAGGGAAGTAACTCCAAATAATTATTGGAAATTACAAAATGGTTATCCGAACAGAATCCAGCTCGTCCAGACCTAAAGCCAGAAAACTTCGTCTGTCATTTACACCTTTTATTTGGTTTCAAATATAATTGATAGCAACTGAAACCAACAACAGCAACAATGACATGTTGTTATTGCTATTTTAATATACTTATATGATTTTGGTTAAGTATACTGAGAATAACGGTTATAACTGGTTATACTGATATTGGCTTTATCCTGAAAAGGTTACAACGGCAATTTATCCTGCAATCGTGCATAATATGAAAATCAAATGAAATTAATATTCATCTATTTATTTTAACACTGCATCATTTGATTACGTTGTAGGTTAATACCTTTGCTGATCATAACCTTTTACAAATATACAGAGGTTATTACCAGAGTGTTTTTCGGTATCGTCAATATCATATATTAGGAATACAAATGTATTATGCTAGCCTCTAGCGAGCATAATATATTATTTTTATTCCTAGTATATGATATTGACGATACCGAAACACTCGAGGGTAATAATATCTTTATCATATAATCTTAACCTTAATACAACGTGTTTTTGTAAACTACATGCAACTGTAATTCGCCATTACAGTCAGCCATTACTAGGTATTAAGATGGTTCATTCAAATGAAGTAATAATATTTGACGCGATGTATTTTTGAATGGAAATGACGTCAAACTCGAATGACGTCATTTTTTTATGTTCTTACATCAAAATAAACTAGTGCTTAACGTGTTTCTGTTTTCTGAACGCCGGACAGCTTTCAGTGTAAAATTGCTATTGAAATGTATGAATGCATACGTCAATTATGGAGTGTCACCCTAGTACGTTTGCTTAAATGTAAATAAACCTAGTGCCGTGACCTCGATTGATTTACATCTAATTTGCAAAGTTATCAAATTTTTAAAGTATGTGATCTGAAATACATTACATACTTGATTTCACTGAAAATGTAAGATATTATATATAGTTAGCAATACATGCTCCAAGCTTCCAAATAATAAGTCATGTGGCCTAGATTGAATATTTTATGAACATATTAAATATATACAGTCAAACCTGTATATAACGGCCACCCAAGGGACCTAACAAAAGTGGCCGTTATAGAGAGGTGACCCTTATATACAAGTTCAAAATTAGAACCCATATATTAAAGAATATCACAACTGTCATAAAAAACAGATGTCGCATTTTTAAACCATTCCCACACTAGCTTGTTTGTCATCATTGCCTGTTGCTTTCTTCTGCCTTTTTCTTTCGGCTGAAACATTATTGTCAAAATCGGCCAGAACATCAGCTTTCCTTTTTAAAATAGACTTAATCTGAAAACGTCCTACACCAAAATGATCGACGATCTTTCGCGCACTTAAAGTGCCTTTCTCAGATTTGTTAAAAACGTCGATTCTCTGTTCTAACGTTAAAGTACGATTTTTCGGTGACATTTTGCATGCAAACGTATTCGTTGATATATTTCACAAACGCTAACATTGACTTGCAGAAGATATTTTTGTGTAATTGAAGGTTATTACCCATGTGACATGTTTGACTCATTTGTTTGTTTTATGTCACCGCTAATCCTTCAGTGGAGTATGACCGTTGATTACAGCTGAATACGATCAGGAGTCGCTTAAATAATCCGAACACGGGACATCTGCAATGACCGCCGCCTTCAACAATTCATGTTTATTTAACATTCATGACTGGCTAGACACAATGAAACACCTAACATAATACCTCATTTGTTTAGTTTCTCGAGACTCAATAGAGTGACCATACATACAGATTACATTATGTACAGCCAATGGGAAGTCGTCTACTATTCAGTGAGGATGCTGAGAACCAATCGAATTACCCCACCAGTAACGGAAGTTACTGAGTGTCCGTTTGTTTTTCAATTACGATCAGAGAATTACAATGGAACTTTACTTTGACAGAAAATAAACCCAAAGCTTTTACATGACATGGCCATATAAACACATTTAATTTATAATTTTTAAGATGACTGAATAAGTAAAGACATAACCAGCGTCAAAACATAAAGCAAAAAACGTCTTTACGACGATCATCTTGTGACCGTTATAGCAAGTTCAACCTGTGATTTTGGATGGAAAATAGTGACCGCTGGCCGTTAAGGACAGGTGACCGTTATGTACAGGTCAAATAAAGAAGGAAATGCATTGGGGGGATTTATAGTGGCCGTTATAGGCAGGTGACCGTTATGTACAGGTGACCGTTAGACCAGGTTCGACTGTATATGTATATAAGACAAAAACGTATCCTATCCTCCATCATATTTCTACTTTAACGAAGATCAACATTCTTACATGTCCTGCATACCAACAATCAAATTATTGCTAAACCACCTTCATATAATACAAATAATTAACCTTTTGGGTTACTATTCAATTCTCTTTCATCGTCCCTTATTTTCTGACTGGCTGGTTTTAATTATTTATAATAAACTGTGCGATTATAATGAAGATACGGTTACTCTATTACTACCATGATTATAAAACAATGCGTGACTTTAGTGAACTCGGTCGTCCAGTGGATAAGCTAAAAGACAGTCATGTTAAAGACATCTGTTCAACTCCTGTCAAGGTCAGTGCATACGTTTGTTCATCCTTCCCATTTGTTTCCCTCTGCCAAGCATTCCCTTTATCTTATTATGAAAATCAGTTTAGTTTCACCAACGATTTCAGCCTGTTTAGACCCAGTTCTGTTAGTTTCCCTCGAGTCTCGCTTTTGAGTTGCCCAGACCATGATAAATGTTTGGGTGCAATATCTGTGTACATCCCTGCACTCACCTGATATTTACGTCCTTTGTGGCTAATAAAGCTGATCATTTCATTTCAACTTATTTTCGTGCTTATGTCCAATTAAGGTTCAAGCACGCTGTCCTGGGCACACACCTCAGCTATCTGTCCAGGACAGTGGGTTAGTTGTTAGTTGGTTAGTGAGATAGAAAAGGGTGTAGTGGTTTTACACCTACCCATTGAGCCCTTAAGAACTCGCTCTGGGTTGGAGCCGGTACCGGGCTGCGAACCTTGTACCTATCAGCCTGTAGTCCGATGGCTTAACCACTGCGCCACCGAGGCTGGTTTAAATCTGATCTACCCCAAGTATCGATCGACTTTACTAAGGGTAGTATAGCAGGTTAGTTACAGGTGCATCTATACAATACCCGCATTTATCACTGAACGCTCTCCGAAATGATCAGCATATCTGAACGATAAAACAGTTACCTCGATCAAACATCGTATCTCTGCATAAAGCAGTCAATGGGAAGTTTTGACAATACCTTCACTCCTGATGGACAATGGAAGGAAGTCACGTGGCACACGAGATATGGTAAGACATGGACTAGGATATGGATGTGTACAGCAAATGACGTTGGAGGACAGGAAGAGCTGAAAGATGGGAGACAACCGAGATGGAAATCAAAGACAAGAAAGTAGAAGTGGGTAAATTATATAAATAAATTGTGCCTTTACAGGAGCATTTAAAATGACCTATTACTGTAGACTTGAATCATAACAGACCTTTCCGTTTATCTTTATCTTTATCGCTCTCCAGCACTCACCTGATACTAGTTGAATGAGAATAAATTTTATCTCCCCTTATAGTCTTTCTGCCATCTGCCAGTGCATAATTTGAGCGTACGTAATAGAAATAAAACTGATAATAAGTATCTTTATTAAGTGGTTATGGGTTAGAAACGGTTTGAAATTGGGACACTGACTTTGGTGTACTTTCACAAAATAAACAGCAGTTCTCTTACAATGATTCGTAGCCCAGTGGTAAGGCGCTCGCCTGATGCGCGGTCGGTCTAGGATCGATCACCGCCAATGGGCTCATTGGCTATTTCTCGTTCCAGCCAGTGCACCACGACTGGTAATTCAAAGGTCGTCGTATGTGCTGTTCTGTTTGTGGGATGGTGCATACAAAAGTTCCCTTGCGATTAATTGGAACATGTAGCGGGTTTTCTCTCCAAGACTGTATGTCAAAATTACCAAATGTTTGACATCCTATAGCCGATGATTAGTAAAACAAACTTCAGCTTACTATATTTTGTCTAAAAATCATAAAACATCCATTAATTTCCAAGATTTTGTGGTACGTAATTTTGCCCCTCGTACCCTCTGGCAGAAACCCTGCCTTACACAATGCGAATTTAAAAAAAAAAAAAAAAAAAAAAACATGCTGCAAAATTATTAAATATCAGTCCCCAATATGGAATTATCGTAAATGGCTCCCCATAATCACAGTTAGGGAAACACTTAATCATTCCCATCGTTTTTGTTTTGCCACGAGATCTGTGCCAAGCTCCAAATTGACCTTTGATCAATAATGACGATTTGTTTCAGATATGTACGTGTAATTCGATTTAAGAATCTAGTAATCCACACTGCTTTTCGCCCGACCACTGAGCGCACAATTAGCTGTGATGCGACAGGTGAACAGTAGTTTGTTGCAATACCATTAATATGTAAAGAGCAGGATTTTTATCTTATTTGCTGTCACCCATTATTATGACTGGCTGTGTCCGTTTTCTTGTACTTAACCAATGCAGAAGGAAAAAGATTATCCAATGAAATTCAAGCCGACGTTATCTTATTGGAGATATATAACATGCACCTGTATTCACAGGTAAGACAGAATACAATTCTGTTGTTTTACTGGAGAAAGTATCTAATATTGCCACCAGTAAGTATTAACATATTTATGTGCACTAGTGGGACAGTGTATTCATTGTTTAAACTGGATTTCTAATTAATATTAATAAAATATATTTTAATTTTGTTTCCACATTTCTTCAGTAGAGTTTTAATTAAAACATTTTAATGTCATTCATTACGTTCAGAAATGTGCTTTTGCGATGATTGTTTAGTCATACATTAAAGTTAAAGTAAGGGGGTGGAAAGTATGGACAAGTTGGTAATAAAATGTACTAAATATGTTTTTGTGTGAATTTAATTAAATTAGATCAACTGAAAACGTGAACTACTAACATCATATGCATGTAACTTATGCAATATGATGAACATTACATAGCAATTTTCATTGCCATGGGAATTATAAATGCTAATTAAAATTTAGTTCTATTTTAAGGATTTAGATTAATTTGATATTAATATTTTGCAAAATAACCATTGTGAATGGTAATGTATGTTTTGGACTTTCGGGGAGAAACTGATCCTGAAGAGACACATTTCATTAAAATGAATTAAAAAAATATTAACGTATTTAATTTATGTTTATTTTACTTGATTGATAACAAGTATTATATTGATAACTTCAAAATAAACACACAAAATATAACAGATATTTAAAATTGAAAACGTGTTCTTGTGCTCAAAAGGATCGAGCACAAGCTTAAAGGCTTCGACTCGAGCTCGCGATGAGACAAGACGCTGTACCTTGTGCTCTCGATTTACCCCCCCCCCCCCCCCCCCCCCCCCCCCCACCTGGGAGGTATGATAGCTTCGTTTGGGACTTTGCTGGAGTTCCGCGTCGCGTATACCGGGTCACGGGCGACCGTGACTTTGGTTTTCGGCGACGCGGACTCTAAGAAGAAGACGAGAAGAGGAGGAAGGAAGAAGGAACGTGCGCCAGGGACGGCACAGGGGGGATCAAAGCGGGCGGTCCCTTCTGCGTCGCCGCCCCCCCCCCCCCCCCCCCCCCACCCCCCCCCCCCCCCCCCCCCCCCCCCCCCCCCACCCCCCCCCGCCCCCCCCCCCCCCCCCCCCCCCCCCCCCCCCCCCCCATCTGCGTCCCCCCCCCCCCCCCCCCCCCACTATTTCGCCAAAGTGGAAGACGACGCCACCAGCGGAGACTTCTTTCGACGCTACGGCAGGCCTGCTGGACACCGCCATGACCCAGTCGCCGCCGCCGCCTCCTGTGTCGACTTCTACGCCCATGCCTGCTCCGGTGCAGCGGTCGACATTACAGACCGCTCCCGTTGAGCCGCATGTGGATGTTGTTGGTGCGACGGCGGCTGGAAAGAGGAAGGCAACATCTCCTTCAGTCCAGCCAGCGCGACAGCCTCACGCCCCTGCACGCAAGGATGACTGGCACTTGGCTTTGGGGAAACTCAAGGCTCAGTTCCACGACTACGTGCAGGGTGACACCACGGATACAGCGAAGCTGAGGGGCCGGTTTTCCAACCAGAACTGGAAACCACTACCAGACGGATGCCACTATGAGCTCCACACACTCAGGCTACAAGAGAACAGGAGGGGACTCATCGTGACCCAACGGCGCCAGAAGATCTACCGCCAAGCGATTCTACTGACAGAAATGGACAACAACACCATCTATCGAATCGTCAAGACGATCTGCGGCGCCGGCTACGAAGTCGTCCTCCAAGACTTGGCCACGAAACGTCATCTGCTCCCGTCCCTGAGTGTCACACCGCTCCTCAGCTCGCCGTAGGCTCAGCCTCCGCACCCTAACGGCCTTAACGAGGCCACTCACGTGGACATATAGGTCGGACTTTAAACATTTAGACCTTCGTTCAAAATTTTATGTCGAAATTACCTCTCTGTTTTTTTAATATTATTAAATAGTCCGATCCTCTCTTCTTTCTCTTATTTATTTTTGGACTGTCCTTCAAAAATGCTCCAAATTATATAAATATTCGGCCGAGCAGTCAATTCATTTTATTTTTGGCTTGTAATTTTTTTTTTTAATCCTACTAATTGCTTTTACTAATTGCTATTTTTTAAATTCTGTCCATCCCCCCCCCCCCCCCCACGTTAAACTAGTTATCTATCTATTTAATTTCTTTTTGACCGCCCAATCTAATCGAGCGACCAAATTTAATGAGTAGATTTTTTATTTTATTTATTAATTATATTAATTTGAGATGCGCATCAAAGTTTTAAAGGCCCACTAATTAATTTTTGGATGTAAATTTAAAAATTGTCCCCTTAATTTTTTCTGTCCCGGAGCTATCCAGAGACAGGCCCCGGGACGGACATGCTCGAAACTCTAGTGGTATATGAGCATGTAAAATTTATTCGCACTCGCACAAGCTTAAAGAAAATATATTATTTATCATTTTAAGTCAAATGCAAGAAATACAGTTGCCTATAATAACACATTATAATGTCTGCTACAATGTTTTATTTTTTATTTTTTATTATTATTTTTTATTATTTAATTTGTTTTTTATTAATACTATTATTATTATTATTAATATTTGTGCTTTTGTTTCTTTTGTTGCTATCTTAGTTATAATGTAATAAAGTTAGAATATTAAGTATCTTACAACATTTTATTACAATTTATGACGTTGATACTATCCAGGATGATTTTTATCTGTATATTTAGTTTCTGATACAATATTTAATATTTAAGGAGCGAAAAACATTCAATACATCGTTGTAAAAACGTTAACCTATAACGTATCCAAGTGTTTTATCCGTTTTGTTCAAATGTACTTTCAAATATAAAACATAAACAGATATGGACTTGCCAAACATACACAGGGCTGTATAAATAACAAATAATTAGAGAGGTAGTATAAAATTAGATTACTATAATAATTATAGGTATTTCTACGAAAGACAAAATTCGAATTTGAATTTGGAAGAGCACTCTTTCATAATTTGGTCACCCAAACCCACACTCCCGCTAAATTACCGTCCTAATAAACTTCAATAAAAGTCATTGTGCTCTAGTGGTGTCGTTAAACAAAACGAACTTGTCTTATTGGCTCGATTTCTCATTGACACTACAACCGTCACGATCCTTGATTCAAATTTCGTTCGTAAGCGGTTCACTGAAGTCTGCATTTCACGTTCAATCATTCATTGCAGCTTATTTTCGTACTTATATCCAATTAAGGTTCAGTCATCTAGGCTCTCTGTCCAGGACAGTGGTTAGTTGTTAGTGATTAGTGAGAAAGTTAGTGTCTTGCACCTACCCACTGAGTCATTAAAACTCGCTCTGGGTGGGAGCCGGTACCAGGCTGCGATCCCAGTCCCTACCAGCCTTATGTCTGATGGCTTAACCACGACACCACCGAGGCCGGTTAGTTCACGTTCAAGATTCAGTTTTCACTAACACTCAATATTTGTTTGAACTGAATAGTTTTGCACGTGACACTATTTCCATCTGAGCCTACTTCAAGGTTTAAGCCTGTCATATTTAATGAATAAAAAAAATTCCCCGACAACAAATCGGTCTTTAAAAAATAGAGAGAATTTGCAAGAGGAAACCAGATATCGCTGCGTTGGCTGCCCCTGCAAATCAGAAGCAAAGCATCTTCTGTGCACTTGTCTACAGACATGGTATTACCTCCGCACACTGCCTGATGAGCATTAACATGTAGGAATCAAACATAATGACACAATTGCGATATTTGGTCCAGAATAAACATAATCACCAGTTAAAATGAATGAATGAATAACCAGCACGAATAATATATTGGATAATGAGTTTCAAATAAAGATAAATACAATGTATACGAAAGACCTGAATAATTGTTAGCAATAAATCATTGAGCATTTTTCTGTTTCTGTTTTATTATAATTTTTAGAATAGCTATTGTTCGCAAGTCTTTCTTTCTTTCTTTTAACCTATAAAACAATAATTTTAGTAGTGTCTGAACCGTTATTGGATACAGGCACGTTAAATGAGTTTAAGCAAACACGCAATTTCAGTAAGTGCAATCCATTTGTAAACCTTTCTTTTCATCAATTTTACTATTACTAAATACAGCAAATTTACACTTTGTATAAGTACTTGAGAGCGGCTCCAGAAAAAAATGAAGGCCTTCAACCTACTTTACAGTGGAAGGCTTAATGCGCGGACTATATGTTCACTTCCATGGTGTATATTAGCTCATTTAATTAATTATTGGAGAAAATTATTAGCGTATCAAACACACAGTATCATCATTATATTTACGTGTGTGTGGCGTAAATTCTATATGCGCGTAATCCGTATGCTTATATGTAGTTCACGACATATAGATTGATCGGATGCGCACACACCTATGGAGGATGCATACATGGAATCTACTCAACTCAGTTGAAGGATATTGATGTGGATTATGCCATACGGATTACAGAAAAGAAAGGAATTTTGCCATAAAATCGTTTGAAGGAACATACCCGCCTCGGTGGTGTCGTGGTTAAGACATCAGACATAAGGCTGGTAGGTACAGGGTTCGCAGCCCGGTAACAACTCCCGCCCAGAGCGAGATTTAATTACTCAATGGGTAGGTGTAAGACCACTACACCCTATTTTCTCCCATTAACCACTAAACCTCTGTCCTAGACAGACATCCCAGATAGCTGAGGTATGTGCCCAGGACAGCGTGCTTGAACCTTAATTGGATATAAGCACAAAAATAAGTTGAAATGAAATGAAGGAACACTGTGGTATTTGTAAACACTTCGATCCAATATTTTGGAATATCAGTAAGGCTGTGGTGTAGGCCACACATGCACAACTGTTGAACCAAATCGAAGAAGTTACAAATAACAAGACATTTATTAAAGGGGCATTCCTGAGTTTGCTGCATTGTAAGATGTTTCCGGCTAATAAAATATTTCTACGATTAAACTTTACGCATAAAATATATTTTCTTGTTTAGAATATCAGTGTCTGCATATTCAATGTGTTTCTGGCCATCTTAATATTTGTAAGAAGCCCAAATTGGATTCTGTCTTCAAATAATTTCGTACGTACGAAAAAAAAAAATTTTTAGGAAATAAAATGAAATTTAACCTAATACAAATATTAGAACGTTCAGAAACAGGTTTAATATACAGCCGCTAATATTTATGCAGAAAAATATATTTGATATATAATTACAGTCGTTAAAAAGTCTCTGTTAGTCGATAACGTTTTAAAGAATGCAGCAAACTCAGGAATATTCCTTTAACATGGTTTTAAGTCATGCAAAAAACATAACCGTACGGTGTCTTTGTCGCACTTATTATGCTGTCGAATAACAAGGAAATAATTAAATATACAGCACAAATGCACTTTGGTGTAAACCTTTTTGTCCGCCGCGAATTACACCAACTGATGTGACGTAGGATGAATGGTTTGGAAATTATCACATAGGTCGCGGGAGTAGAGGGCATTTGTCAGCTAATACCCACACAAACAAGTTCAACTTAAATACTGTATACGCCTACGTGTATTTGCATTAAAGGGACATACTTGAGTTTGCTGCAATTTTTAAGATGCTATCGACTAACATAGACCTTTTAACGATTGTAATTACATATCAAATATAATTTTCTGCATAAAATATTAGTGGCTCTATATTAAACGTGTTTCTGATCGTTCTAATATATGTATTAGGTTAAATTTCATTTTATTTCTTAACATAATTTTGTTTCGTACATACGAAATTATTTGAAGACAAAATCCAGTTTGGGCTTCTTACAAATATTAAGACGACCAGAACCACATTGAATATATAGACACTGATATTCTAAACAAGAAAACATATTTAATATGTAAGTTTAATCGTAGAAATATTTTATTAGTCGGAAACATCTTACAATGGAGCAAACTCAGGAATGTTCCTTTAATCACTGAACCTGGTTCCAGGGATACGTATCTTTTCCGTTTCGCATGAAATGCATTTTGAGGTATTGCAAATACTCGGACGATCAGACATACACTGCATTTGTAAAATTAGTAACGTAACAATAGAATTTGTAAGTAATCATAATAATGTATTTGCCGTAAGCATACACTTCATATGCATACATATATAATAGTATATTAAAGGTAATTCGGGTATACAGGTAAGTAATGTATAACGGTAAAAAGCTTTAATTGCCAAAATATTTTCCACTAACTAATATCTAGGCTGAGCACCTTTTAGGTTATAATCTCTAGTCACCATATTATAACATATTCTACTAATAGAAACCAAAGATCTGCGGTTTAAATAAAATTTGCGTGCTGTTGCTGTCAATGGTTATTTCCCACTAACTTCATACAGCATACCATTTTAAAAAAAATACTTCGTAACTCAAAACTACCGCCCCTCACCCTTAAAGTCAATCAGAAAAAAATGTGGGTTTCAAGCTGCTCATTTGAGAGATAACGGATACCATCTATGACTACACAAAATTTTAGTACTTTTTTTACAGGTACCCCATACATCAAGCACACGGCTACTTGACACAGTGATACTAGATGGAATAAAATTGCATATATTGTTTGCCCGGATCAACTTCATTTTTTTTACAACCAACACACCCTCATTTATCATTAATCACAGGACTTGTGGTTTTAGCTTCTCTTTCAAAAGTTCGATGCACCTCGAACTTTGACCCAGCCGGAAGTTATTTGGTTTTGTACTACTTGTAACACACCTGGGTAAAGTTACTATAGAGTAAAACACGAGTCTGTGACGTTGAAACGGGGACACCCTTTAGTGCTCGTCTCTATAAGCGATACGTGCGAGTTTAGAATTATTTAGAATTATTTTTAAAAAAAAAAAGCATTTCGTGGTATTACAAACACCAGGATGACCAGAAACACCTTGCTTGGACGGAAATGGGTAATCTAAACCATAACATACAAGTTTCTAATTTCAATTACAAATACGGCTCTAGTCATAAAAGAAAAAAACGTCGTAGTCATTAAAAACTAGGATTTGCAGGGCCCGACCTTAACAGTAGCCCATAGTGTTTTGGCTACCAAATGTTTGCTCGGGCTACCAGATGTCTATAAACCTGGTAGTCCACCGGTCTACTATATATTTGTTTTACACGTCCAGTTACTCCGCAATCAACATGTACAAGTATATATTTCACGGTATATTTCTCATGATATTAAAAAACGCTAACATATGTTTAAATAAAATAACTAATTTTAATATTTTCTCTCATTTTTTTTAATGTATTAAAATTATGCGTCTATCAACTTTTACTGGGGCTACTAGATTGTATAACCTCGGAGCCCAGCTGGCTACAACTGAAAAACGTTAAGGTCAAGGCCTGATCTGTTACTTTAAATAACAAAGCATTCATCAATATTGCGGCTATTTTAAAACTTCCATAACATGTAACAGATACTAATTTGATTTTTGTTTTTCCTTTCAGAAACTAAGAAGCAATGAATTTGACGACGTTAAATTCTTCGACTTTCAAATTTGGTCGCCATGAATTTGTTAACAGTAACCCCGAGATGGCCATCCCTCTTCTGATCGCCCTCGGGCTGGGAACGGTCATTGGCACGTTCGGCAATGTGCTCATTCTGCTCGGAGTGGCCAGGGCAAAGGATCTGCAGA
Organism: Gigantopelta aegis; assembly: GCF_016097555.1. NCBI lineage: Eukaryota > Metazoa > Mollusca > Gastropoda > Neomphalida > Peltospiridae > Gigantopelta > Gigantopelta aegis. The sequence goes on from NC_054701.1 coordinate 80,611,802, forward strand.
ACATGGAATCGGTCTTCATTGTTAATCTGGCTTGTTCTGACCTGTACGTAACGGCGCTGGCCGATCCCATGAGCATAACAGGTAAACATAATTATATGGTTCTACTATACTAAATAGAATCACATAGACGACAGTGTCAATTTATGTGATTTCAAAACAAAATATATGCAAAATATGAATACTGCATCACCAGGCGTTTGTGCAGGAGATTTGTGTTTAGTGGGTCAAAACCTCTCTCCTTATATCGTATTTTTAGATATATATATATTTCACGGGGGAACATGACTCAAAACCCCTAAATATTCGTTCGCCACTGTCGAGACAACACACACACACACACACACACACACACACACACACACACACACACACACACACAATTCACTGGACAAGCACCTGAACACCTGCCCCAAAGTATTAACTGAAGACAAATGAAACATTGTATGGTTCATTTTCGATATATAAAGGGTTAATTGTTTTACAACACCCCTTGCTTCGCACAAAATAATAGGATTTAATTTTACAGATATATCATACATGTTTTAAAACGTTCTTGACACAATCGTACAGAATAAAATAAAATTGTAAAGATTATTGCACATATAAAACCTTTTTTTCTAATGATATCTAATTAAACACATATTCCTTTTTCATTTTAACTGTTTCCTCAGTGAAATTAATAAAAATAAGTCTGTGAAAAACCCACAAAGTAAAATTTACACGGAAACTAAACATAACACCAGGAGTGAAATAGGAGTATAAAACCAGTTATAATTTAAACTGAAATACAAAATCGGTAACATATCCAAATCGACCTCTGGCAGGTGTGCAGGAAAGGGGGTCTAGATTGTGGCGACCGACGTTTATTGGGGGGGGGGGGGGGGGGGGGGGGGGGGGTCGAGTCATGCTCTGCCTGAAAATATATTGAAAAAACCCCCAACAGTTTCGTGAACATGGGGGTCAACCCCTGACACACACCCTCTCCACCGGATATGTCTATGGGAAAAGTAAATATAACAATCTGTCTGATAGCAGCGCCCCAACGAAAAGAAAAACCCCCACACCAACTCATCCCCATCTTTTTCCCTACTCGTATCCTGTAACATCGTTATCTAATTTAAAACACAAACTCAACTGCACTTTTTATACTTCCTGTTACTATATATGTTTTGATGAATGTGAATTAGCTTCGAGTCTTTGATGCTGAAGAAAATCTTTGGGACATCAAACGTATAGCACCATTAGCATGATATGGTGGTGTTTTTTTGTTTTTGTTTTTTTGTTTTGTTGTTTTTTCTCCTTTTTGTTTTGTCTTTTTGTCTTTTTTGCAGTTGTTTCAAACACCAGTTCAATGTCCTAACAGTATTGGATTAGGTCATATGCACTCATAGTTCTGTAAACGTTTATAGAATTGTTTTCAAAAGACAGAAACATACATTGCCATATACAGTGAAACCCCTCAACACCGGACCCCCTTAAACCGGAATCCCCTCATAACCGGACGTTTTCCGCGGTCCCGTGATTTACACATCTTTTAACACTATATTTTACCCCTCTAAACCGGAAACCCCTCTAAACTGAACACCGGACAAACAATTCGGTCCCAATGTGTCAACTTAGTGTAAATCCTACCCCTGAAAACTGGACGATCAAACCGATACCAATCAATATGGCGCCCACCTGTCTGTGAACACCGATGGCTAGTGCATATATGCGCATGCTCGAGATCGCTGTTATCAGTGTAATCACCGCTGCATACAGTACAGGTACCGCTCAGCAGGCAAGATTAGCAACTTGACAATAAACAATTAAAAGGACTGATCGCAAGCTTTGGTATGGAGTTAACTACTGTAAACACATTGATTGTGTTGTAATTATGGTTAACATTAGCGGAGTTCGGGTTTGGGTTAGATGTCTTTATTAAGTTACGAGTGTGTTTTAAGGTCTTAAATGTGATCCTTCACAAACATGTCTCATGATTTGCTGGTTTCTCGCCGACCGACAAATCGGTGCTTGAAGACGATGACGACGGCGACATTCCGTTATCACGACTAGCATGCGAACTCGTCACTGCCGACGTGGACACTGACATCTTGACCAGCTTCGACGATGACGTGCCGAGAACTAGTGGCCAACTTCCGTGGGGACGAAATACCCAATGACGGAAGCGACAACGAATCCGAACAAGATGTATCTGTTCCGGGAAACGATCTCAGCTATCCTGACGTGTTGAACATGCTTCAGATTTTAAAGGACTTTGCAATACAGAAAGATGAACGTTTCGTATTGCATGTACAGGAATTAGAAAGTTTAACGCAGGCAACCATTGTTAAACACAGATGTGAAAGACAACAGACATCGATGGATACGTTTCTCAACGTAGGCTGATTTATCGATTGATTGACAATTTGTGGACTGTTTAATGTATTTTTTATTCAATATTACTCCCATGGATGTTTTTATTTTTCTAAATGCTCATAAATGCACCACTGTTCAACATATTCTTGTTGTTCTTGTTTTAAAACACTTTAACACTTTCCCTATTTTATGGAGAACGGAAGGTATTTCCGTCCAGGCAGACCAATGAAAACCGGACACCTCTGAAAACCGGACATTTTACTTGGTCCCATCGATCCGTGTTATGCCTATTGGAAGTGGGAGATGAATGAGCATTTGAAAAAATGGTGCACCGATGTATTGGAGCCGTAGTTTGAAATACATGTACTTTAAATAATAATAATAACAATAACAATTATAATAATAATAATAATACCAAAACTATTTTTAAAAACAACAACAAAAAAACAACAAACAAAAAACAACAACAACAAGCAAACAACAACTAACAAATGGGGTTCGGACAGCTTTACTTAACAGTAAATCCGTCAATTAAAAGTGTTGAGTGCGCCATTCGATAAAACATTTCTTTGTTTTCAGTCATGGCTTTCTAACCGAGAATAGTATTTGAAATATTATGGCTGTGACTCAATGCTTAGAGATTATAACACCGCCCGATGCACTCATTATGTTAATTCCTATTCCAACCAGTGCTTCACGACTGACATTAAATTGGAACATATTGGAACACTAGGTTCAGAGTTAGGGTTAGAGTTAGCGTAAGTTTATGTTTCGAAAGATGGTGAAACGTAGCCCAGTGGTAGAGCTCTCGCTTGATGCGCGGTCGGTTTGGGATTGATCCCCATCGGTGGGACCCATTGGGTTATTTCTCATTCCAGCCAGTGCACCACGACTGGTATATCAAATTCCGTGGTATGTGCTATCTTGTCTGTGGGATGGTGCATATAAAATATCCCTTGTTGATAATCGAAAAGAGTAGCCCATGAAATGGCAACAGCGGGTTTCCTCTCTCATTATCTGTGTGGTCCTTAACCATATGTTTGACGCCATATAACCGTAAATATAATTTGTTGAGTGTGTCGTTACATAAAACACTTCTTTCTTTCTTATTTGCTGGCATCAGTAGCTTGAAGGATAAATGGGTCAAATGCTTTGAGGTCAAGAGTGATTATATTGAAAAGTAATGTAGAAACGTTTGGTCTGTCATCACTTCTAATACTTTGTTCCATGAACTTGTTGACTTGAAACTTGAAACTTTATTAGGATACACCCAGGATGTCAAACGACAACATATGAGGAACTATCGTACAATGGGTATGTACTGGCATTCGTACATTTAACTTTACTTTGAGAATGATTGCTAAAAGTCCAATCTGATGTATGTAAATAGCAGCTGTGCTTTTCGTAAATAATGTTAAGTTTATTTTACAAACTATCGCAGCATGGTTTGGGTGGGGTAATGTTTTTCTTAATAGCAAGCAGCACAATACAATAACATTTCAAATTTTCAACGACTCACCAGTCGTTTTAATGTACTGTGCATCACACACACACACACACGTACACGCACACGCACACGCACACACACACACTTGCTTAAAAGTGGTAAATTTCGAAATACCCTACAAGAACCGAATTCCGCCTCTCTTCCTAAGTAAGATACTATTTTATTTCAATAATGTTTTTAAACACTGTAAGGGAAACCAAGAATTAATTGGAGAAAAAGATACTTCAGGCAAATTGTATGAGCTGGTTAGAATAGAACAACCATAGGCCGACTTCAGTGTTTGTTTAGTTGGTGGGTAGGGTGTAGCTTAGTGGTAAAGCGCTTGCCGGAGATTCGATTGTTTGTAAGATAAAGTGAGGTCTGTGGTCTAGTGGATAAGCTGCTGGACAATTAAGCTGACGACTGTGGTTCAAATCCCATCATAGCTAGCTCACATTTTCATTCATCTTTTTTTTTCATCTGTCAAACTATGCCTATCATCCTCATTATCTTAATATAAAAAACGTTCCAATTTCAATATGGTTCGACCCTTTCTGTTAGTTTCCTCAACCTGTCTTCTGAACTGTTCACACCATCACCTACCTGTCTCAATGTCCTCTACGGGTGCAGTCTCTGTGTACTTCCCTTTACCCGCATAGCATCCTCGTCCTCTGCCGCAAATAAAGCTGTCTGACCCACGGCACTAACGACAGCCGGAAGTAGGGGAGTATAGTAAATGGTTACAAGTACCTCTAAACAATGCTAGAAGTAACTACTGAACACCCACGAAGTGGTCAGCCTAAGCTCATAGCTAACGCTGATGGGAAACAGGCAGGAGAGGCAGGGATAGCCACAAGAGACAAGCACTTGTCACGGTTGGAGAGACAACAACTGGGATGTGGATGTGCCAGATTGGGAAGAAATGAGATGGAAGTCAAAGGAGAGAAAGGATGAGGGCAGTGGGTGGGGGTGGAGAATAAAGAAGAAGACAAATTCCATTCAGCAGACCAGTTTTAGTTTTTTCTATCTCAACCAATGCCCCACAAAGACTGATATGTGCAGTCTTGTCTGCAGGGAAGTGCATATAAGATATCGCTTGATGCTATTTGATGGAAGTAATATTTGTGGCATTAATAGGTTTTCTCTCTCACCATCTATGTATAACAAGTGTCAAAATAACAAAATATTGGACACCAAATGTGCTACAATATCATTTCAATATTAATTTTTTAATTTTCAAAAACATTTTAACAAACAATCAAGCAGACAATTAAAATATTACACTCATTACTGAACTGTTCCGAGTGCTGGCCACGTGTTTAAAGTAATACTGGTATGTTAATAGTCACGGTTATGTCAGTGATCCTGCAAATTACAAAAACATTACAAGCTTGTTTGTTTGTTTGTTTTGTTTAACGATACCTCTAGAGCACATTGATTTATTAATCATCGGCTATTGGATGTCAAACATATGGTAATTTTGACATGGAGTCTAAGAAAGGAAACCCGCAACATTCTCCATTAGTAGCAAGGAATCTTTTGTATACGCCATCCCAGAGACATGATAGCACATACCACGACCTTTGATATACCAGTCGTGGTGCACTGGCTGGAGCGTGAAGCTTGTTGGTTACTACATATTTTCTCAGGATATGCTATACAATTAATATTAATTAGGAAATACGTCCATGTTTCTAAGTATGGTCAAGATCGAATAAATGTGTGTGCAGGGTATGGTTGCTTCAGAAGTAAACACATGTATTGGGCGGGAGATAATTATGTTTCTATGACAACCATCCTCAGAATAAAAAATAAAAATATGCATGTAGTTTTATTTGAAAAAAAGAAAAGACCCAACATGATTTGTATAAAAATAGGTTTCAACCATTGAATCATTCCACGTTGACCGATCATAACCGCCCATACTCCTACACAAATGTATTTTTGTAAATAATTTCAGTTTCGTTTGACGTAAGATAAAAAGTAAATGTGTTTTAGAAATAAAAAACAACAAAAAACCCCACAACAAACCCACCTATTTTGTGTGCAATTTAAAAACAACAACAGCCGGCAATCTTCATTGTACTTATCAGATACTGCATTTCGCAAGAACTTTATAGAACAGACCTGGTTCAATAGAACGGTTACAACGCCACTTATGACATCGCTAGTCATGGTATCAAGCTATGACAACATAAATTGCTACCTTTGCGGCCAATGAAGCGGTTACATCGGAAACCGACAGCACAGTGATTGCCGTACGTTTTAACACATCCCCGCAAGATACTATATTATTCATGTATTCTATTATATTTCTGTCAATCATTTATCAATCCTTATTTTATGGGGGAAAATAAAGAATATATATTTATCTATTTTCTTGCAAACCTTGATCATTTTCGCCGTCCCATTAGAAGAGAATGTAGCCTATATTTCAACATCGATCAGTTTGAAGAGGAATATTGCATACGTTTGTTTATTAAAAAGCACAACTTATCCATCACCCCTTATCTCGACTTTAAGCTGTGCACAGTTAATAGTCTGAATTTCCAAGCAATTTCTCCATAAGTATTATCATATATAGTTTACTACTAATAAGCAACCACTCTTGTTTGTCGTGCTATTATTTATATAGTCTGCTTTTGTGAGGTAATCTGTGAAAGTGATCAGTTAAGTGCCATATTGCCTATTTGACCAAACTGAATAGCACTGTCTCTTTAATTTAAGCCACTTCTTTCTGCAGCTGCGCAACTTAGGCTTCAAACAAGTCTTTCTGGGAACGTGATCCTACCTAGAAAAAAGGATCGACCCCTTGTGCTGGAGCAAATCCTCAAATTTGGGTAAAAAAGATAAAAATATTCGGGTAATATGAGCTGGCCTGAAACTTTTTTCACCATATATTTCCATCATTCTACCCACAATATTAGTTGTAATACATGTAAAAATGCATAGTGATTCGTTTGCAACGCTATATAGCTGCTTGGCATTCTGATGTTAATAAACGTTTCGGGCATTTTTTTTTTAAATCCGGGCAAACATCACACTGCACCCCGTCCACCCCCACCCCCACCCCCACCCCACCCCCACCCCACACACGCATACATAATGAAGACTTTTTTCGAGGGAATGCGTAATAAATATTTAATTATGTTTTTTCGTGTTCACATCTATACAAATGATTCGTGAATTAATTTCTTCTTCTTTCTATTTCAGCTAAGCTGGAAGGTGAGGATTTTTTCGAGCGGATCCCCGGCCTGTGTCGAGCCATCGCCTGCATGTGCACGATCTCCTGTGTGAACTCTCTCATGTCCATCTCGGCGCTCAGTTTCAACCGCTTTATCTACATCTGTCACAACAAGTACTACAAGAAGATCTTCACCGTGCGGAGCTGCATCTTCATGTGCGGCGTCTTCTACACCATAGGCATTTTCCTCACCATGCTCAACTACCTGGACATCGGCGACCACACGTTCGACAGGAAGAGCCTGGAGTGCATCTGGGACCGCATGGCCACGTACTCATACACCGTCGTCTTCTCCATCGTCCTCGTGTGGATCCCCATCGTCGTGATCGGCTTGTCCTACCTGAAGATATTCCTCCGCGTGAAGGCGTCGCGACAGCGGATCCACCAGTCGCGGCTGAGGACATCCACCTCCTCCTCGAACTTCGCGTCCAGTTTCCAGCTCTGCAAGACCATGTTCATCATCTATATCGTGTTCGCGACGTGCTGGGCGCCCTACGCCCTCATCATCGTCGTAGACCACGACGATTCCTTCGACTACGCCCCGCATCTGTACATCGTCGTGTGGGCCCACATGCACCCGTCCCTCAACTGGCTCGTCTACTACTTCACCAACATGAAGTTCCAGCGAGCCTTCGACAGCATCTTGTTTATCACCAGGTGCAGACGGCGGGTGGAGGTGGAGGACGTGGTGGTCACGCAGACTACAGAGAATTCGCTCAAACCTCCGAAACGCGTGCATTCTACTAAAGAGTCAGCGGGGATGTAAAACAAAACAAAACAAAAATAAGACACTTACAGACAGGCCTAAATGCACACCCAGAAGGAGAGACAATTGGCAAAACTTGAAAAAGTCAGGAATATAGCAGAGAGAGAGAGAGAGAGAGAGAGAGAGAGAGAGAGAGAGAGAGAGAGAGAGAGAGAGAGAGAGAGAGAGAGAGAGAGAGAGAGAGAGAGAGAATGAGAGAATTGGCGCAGAGAGTTCATACCAATATATACTTTTGTTTTGTATTATACTTTTGAAATGCACACACGTTGATAATGTTGTCATCACCTTCAATTGTTACTTGTGTATCGAGATTAACGGTATCCCGATATCCCGGGGATACCAGAATTTTATTTTGGATACCAGACTTCAAGAACCCAGTATCCCACCGGGATGCCATATAATACTAAATTCTCAGGTGGGATACCAGATTTTGAAATGTTAGTATCCAACTGGGATACTGGCCAAAAAAATTAATCTCGAACACTGCTTGTATATAGCTTTTATTTTCACTATAGAGATACGGACGTTATTATTACTGTACTAGTAACGTTTGATATTAATTGTCGGTAACTAAGTAGCATATGTGTTTTTGTTGTAACCCATGATTTTAACTAGATGTCTAAAATGAGAACTGATACAAAGTTATATTGTAAGAGGTCGAATTGCTCGTAAATCATTCGACAGTATTTTGATGTTTTTTGTTTGGTTTGAGGTTTGTTTTTTGTTTTGTTTTGTTGTTTTTGTTTGTTTTTTGTTGTTGTTTTTGGGGGGTGTTGTTGTTTTGTTTGTTTTTTTGCTTAGGATAATTGGTTTGGTGTAATCGTGATTATCCAAACAATAACACAATTTGGATGACAAATTATGGTTATTTTACAACTAAATTTTAGAACGATATTACAATGAACTGGAAGAATGTCTTAACATTCAGAATTCTTTGACTTAAGTATTTACTCGTGTTCTAATAAATAATTACTGGTCTCGGTGGCGTCGTGGTTAGGCCATCGGTCTACAGGCTGGTAGGTACTGGGATCCCAGTCAAGGCATGGGATTTTTAATCCAGATACTGACTCCAAACCCTGAGTGAGTGCTCTGCAAGGCTCAATGGATAGGTGTAAACCACTTGCACCGACCAGTGATCCATAACCGGTTCAACAAAGGCCATGGTTTGTGCTATCCTGCCTGTGGGAAGCGCAAATAAAAGATCCCTTGCTGCCTGTCGTAAAAGAGTAGCCTATGTGGCGACAGCTGGTTTCCTCTATAAAAAGAAACAGTGTCAGAATGACCATATGTTTGACGTCCAATAGTCGATGATAAGATAAAAAAATCAATGTCCTCTAGTGGCGTCGTTAAATAAAACAAACTTTACTTTTAATAAATGGTTTTCTTTTTGGACTATCGGATGATTTTATAGCTGATTATGCACATGAATTTTTTTTTACCAGGCGAGATGAAAATAAATTAACGTTTAAGTTTTTTTCTGATTATTCACGAAGATTGTGTAATGTACATTTTTTATGTTTTGTATGTTTGTTTTATTTCAATTGAGGTAATTTATTTTACTTGTACAGATACATATATTTTGTATTTGCATTGTAGAATATACTTCTAATATTGTCAACATATGATTAAGCAGTTATCTAAGAAAGTAGGAGAAAGGTATCTATAGGCAGGTGGCTGCTTAATACAGGTCGTTTTGCACTATATTGGATGATTTGGAAATTTTGTAAGATCACCTTTTACACAGGTCATGGTCGTTGAGAGTTTGTACTATCATCTAAAATTGTTGGCTGAGTTCAATTTGTTACTTTTTTCTGCCGATTTATTATACATGTTATACTTCATTTGCATAAAATGTGCATAAACAAACATATTTGATTTAATATACATGCTGTGTTTTCAAAATGGTCTTCTGTATGTTTTCATTGTATTACATGTTGATAAATGTATGTTTTTAAATTGTTTGTTATGTTGATATTATAGAAAACTGTTGGGTAATGAATACTTTTAAACGGTCTCTTCTGTTTACAATATGTTGGTAAATATATTGACTTGATTATTTATTTCTGTAAAATGTGTTATAAATATGTAATCAGGGAATTGTCTATAATTATTTTCCAGGATTAAATATACATATATGTAGAAATGAAAACGTGTTTTGTTTTTGTTTTTGTTTTGTTCTTTTTTGTTGTTCTTTTGTTGTTGTTGTTGTTGTTGTTGTTTTTGTTGTTGCGGGTTTTTTTCTTCTTTTTTTTTTTGGGGGGGGGGGGGGGGGGGGGGGGGGTTGGAGGTTTTTTGTTCCGAAACGAATGACTTAAGTTTTTCTTCCTAATGGAGTAACTGTTATTTCTTGAGCGTTTTCTTAATGAAGTAACTGCAATTTTGTTGTTGCTGTGTTTGGTTTTTATTATTATTATGTTATTTTAATGTTGTAACTCTAATGTTTGGTGTGGATTTGGGGGTTTTGGGCGTGTGTTTTTTGTTTGTTTGTTGTTGTGGGTTTTTTTTTTGTGTTTTTTTGGGGGGGGGTTACTTGCATAGCAGTAAATATATTTTTATTTTAATGGAGTATCTGCAATATCTAATTTCGTAACCCGTAGTCTTGCATAGGTGGCCCAGATAGCTAAGATATGCCCAGAATAGCGTGCTAAAACCTTAAATGAATGCAACCAAAGAAATCAAGTACATATAAATAATAGTCACAGACAAAGCAGACAAATTCTTTATTTTCGTTTCATCTTGTGTAGAGATGGGGGGGGGGGGGGGGGTTAAATAAAGAGTTCAACCACAATAATATAATAATAGAGCAATGAAGGCAGGCTACACAAGCCACTCATGTGGAGTTATGAGACACTTTAGAACTATCAAAAGTCTGGGAAATATTTTTAAAAGTATTGTATTTACAAGAAATAAAACTACAATCCATAAATTATGTCTATATCTATATAAAAAGATCTTTGATATAATAATGCAACTGCTCCTCGGAGGATATCGACCCTACGACACACAGCCCACTGATTAGATAGACACTTTTCATACTGGGCTAAGTCGTACTAAGACACTGATAATTGCATGCTAGGTTCGTTGTCCTTTAACCACTGTCTTCTCCGTAACAATGATCCGGCATGCTGGTAATTATACACAATCCAGTGTCATCTGCTGGTCGCGGAGTTTATATGCCCACAAAAAAGAGTTCCTGTATATCATTATAATCTCAGAAATACTTATATGTTTAAATAAATCAAAACATCTTGTTTTCCATACATGTATTTTTTATCTGTTAAAAGTACGGTGGTCCAGTCCTGTGTTCTGAACCTAAGGTGTAGTTTACACCAAGTGTAATGCGCCGTCGATGTCGTCGTAACAGGACTACGTATTGCTGAACGGTCGTGGTCGTATTTTGTGATTACGTAACCGGTTGCGTACTTTTCTTCAATTAACTGACCTTAACACAGGGATGTTTCGGGATGTCAGTCTTGTTGTTGCAAAATGATTCCGTAGGTGTACTAGCCTGATATAGGCATTTTGCAAACGTGACGTCACACGTAGGCTCCTTAAATACAGAATATCTCTAATACTCCCTACAGTTGATAACATCTCCGCAAGCACTGTATGTTGTTCAGATGAACAGTCAGAATACCAATGAAAACCACGACGTCTAGCAACAATGATTTCAGCCGTTCCAAGTTCATACATACCAATCGCCCGAAGACGTTCATTTTTAAGAGGTGTAACATCAAATTGACGACAACAAAGTGAATTTCTGAGTGATGAGAAGCCATACAATAGTTTTGTGGTCCAATGATAATGATAATGGTAATGATAATGATAATGACGCCAAACAGGATCATATGGCCCTAACTGCACACAAGGCAAGCTATGCACATAAAGCGTGAATAGCACGTGTAATTGACAGAACACCTCTGGAATATCGACAAGAATGGCTACTCAATAATTTTGTAACGTTTTCATGACCACATTTTAAGTAAATGCAATTCTGTATTCATTTATGTTGTGCACAAACGTCACAAACATTTAACACACAGGCAAAGACTTTTTGTTTTGGACATTACAAACCTGGATGATGATGAGATGAATAGTGACGCCGCAGTATGTTCATTTCAGTATGGAATTACTTGACAGGGCCGCGTTTTCGCTTGCTGTCAGTCGAGCTATCTCGTTCTCACCAGGGCTCAGGGTACATGGAACCTACAATGTATGCCGGGTAATCATCCCCCATCTCATACACTCGGGGAGAGACACCCGTAATCGTATTCGTGAAGTGGGTGAAACTCGGTGTATGTGGTCGGTCGTACACCACATTAAGCCTAGCGGTGCACTCACTCTGGGTTGGAGCCAGTACTTTCATGACATGAAAAATCCCACATTGATGGCCGCGGAGTTTAATTTAGCATATTGTAAAGGTAACCGATTAAAGTTAATCAACAAACCTCAACAGATAACCCGCTAGTTCCATGTCACGTCCGTACGACACTCGATGATAAACGTCTCCGTAAACTCGCATGTGAATAATTAAATTACTTTTTGTTTTTAAAGTTACAATCTCGAGGTCGGGGGAGGAGGACGGTATACTGTCAAATGACCATATCCACTGAACGTCCATAAATGCTTATATGGAGTTCGGTTTCTGGCTTTCCAGGTTACCTATTCTCTGTTGGTGTTTGTCTTTTCCATCTCATCCTTTGCTCACCGTGAATATGTAGCGGATTTCCTTTAAGACTATGCATGTCACAATTACCTAATGTTTTAGCATCAAATGTCCGATTATTTAATGCACATATGTTTTCTAGTACTTTAGTAAAACATATTTTATCTTTATCCAAGAAATTGGATCTGGGAAGGAAAGGACGGTCTGGAGATCATATTTGTTATTTATCAAATATCTAGCACGATAATGTAGTGGACACTCCCGTAACATACATCATATATTTAGAGACATATGCAAAATGTTATATTATAAATAATGCAAATTACATACCAATTTTTAATGCAACTCTGCCTCATTGGCAACATATCTTTATCCCAGGTTATTGGCTTAAATACACATGCTCACTACACCTGACCAGAGTACACCCAATTTTGCACTAAAAGTACTACATCTGCATAAGCTGGAATTACCACGAAGAAGTCTTCACTGTCTTCACATGTTTGCAAACTACATAATCTCCACTGTCAACGTTAGTCTAATAAATACCACAACAAAGCTATCTGCCATGAACTAATCACAGTAAACAGCAGACTACGTGTGCGGATATATTTTCGATCAACTACATGGGAAGATAACTATGATTTGTGGTCACCTTCGCCTGTCAAATGTTTTACCCAAACAATCATTGCCTCTTTTCAAGATGGCGATATCGTTCCTGCCAATCAAATAGGCAGTTAACAGTTCTCAAAAATACGAAGTCAGTTAAAATATAAACCAGCTGTCGTATAAATCATTATCAATATTCCGTCTGCACCATCTATAAAAATTAAAGTTGGATAACTTATGCCCAATCCCTTTGTATTTAATAATTATTGTTTGGTTCATGCAAGTATAAACCGAAGAAAACAACGATGTGCACACGGTATGACACCGCGTATCTATTGTACTAAATTCTACGCGATTTTATACTATTTGTGACTTATACATCGACACATTCGCAAAAAAAAAGACGAACAATTCTTATATATTATATATATTATCTTATATAAATATGTTTTCAATCAATTAAAGTTTGTTTGTTTTGTTAAACGACACCACTAGAGCACATTTATTTATTAATCATCGGCTACTGGATGTCAAATATTTTGTAGTCTTAGAGAGGCAACGAAATACATTTTTCCATTAGTAGCAAGGGATGTTTTATATGCATACACCACAGCCTTTAATATACCAGTTGTGGTCAACTGGCTGGAACGAGAAATAGTCCAATGGGCCGACCGACAGGTAGCTCAATCGATAGACTGCTCGCCTGAGATAGTTGCGTCGTAGGATCGAACCACCTGAGGGGACCCATTCTCTAGCTGGATTTACTACAGTCCCAGCCAGAGCACCACGACTGGTATATCAAAGGTCGTGGTATGTGTTGTGCTGTCTGTGGGACAATGTGTATAAAAGATCCCTTGATGCTAATGAGAAACATTGTAGCGGATTCCTTCTAAGATTACGAATCACAAATTACCAAATGCCGATGATTAATACATTAATGTGTTCTAGTCGTGTCGTTAAGCAGAACAAACTTAAACTTTTGACAGCGAATGCGACTCAATGTGACCTTGTTAAATCATGTTTCTATCTCCAACAGTATTCTGTCCCGGACCGGACCACTGGCTATGCAGAGGTCGGGCCCAGGATGGACATGCCTGAAACCTTAGTGGTATAGGGGCATGTTAAGACTCTCTCTCTCTCTCTCTCTCTCTCTCTCTCTCTCTCTCTCTCTCTCTCTCTCTCTCTCTCTCTCTCTCTCTCTCTCTCTCTCTCTCTCTCTCTCTCTCTCTCTCTCTCTCTAACAGTAAACATTTCAAATGTTGTTTTTGGCTTGACGGTAAAAAGAAATGGAAAACTGTTTTGTATATTTTTATGTCCAAAATTTAAAAACACTGGTAAAGATATAAACATGAAAACAAACATTCATATATCGTGAATGAAGTCTTGCACTGATGGAGTTTGAAATTATTATTTCTCCATTTTCTTTTAGCCTACGTACATACAAAACGGGTCTCCAACTACATGTAGTGGAGACAAATTAACAAAGGAATATAGTAATCAAATATTGAGATTAGTTCGATA